>NW_025048437.1:190000-197500 GCF_018831695.1 Puntigrus tetrazona | reverse complement strand
CTGCGGTGCAATCGTAAAAGCTTTTTTGCATTTAACATTATTTTCGTTTCGGTTCTAGTGAGTTTAGCAACTTCAACTTATTTTATTTTAGTTAGCTGCCACGGTAACGTTTGCAATTTTCATTTATGTTTTTTAAAGCACATTTATCATTGAAAAAACTAATTATAATAGTATATAAATAATTAGATTAAATGACATTTGTTTTTACATAATGCTTTTAAATGCAATAACATTTTCAGCAGTGAAATCCTATTTTTGTCCGACTCAAATTAAGTTTTTTTCCTTAATTCAGTTTTCCTATTAAAATTCAGTTTTTGTCTTGCTTTCATTTTGGTCAATTCTGTTTTAATGGTCAGGTTAAATTTTAGTAATCAGAAAGCATACTTAATTAGTAACGACAATTACAAAAAAACATCATATAAAATTAATTTCCCCTTTTTGGACTCTTGATTCTGTTTTAATGATTACGTAAATTTTTACATGTTAAAATGCATGCCTAATTAATCAAAACCAAAAAACACATACCAGTTAACAACAAAAAAATTTAATATTAAACAAAAATAACATTTTTAGCATCCAGTGAATGCCCTTTTTAAAAATAAAATAATACTGTACGTGCCTTACTGTACGTTTCACCGCAGTTTCAAAGAGAAATACTCCAAAGGCTTCAATACGTGACACCCTGGCACATTTTGCATTACGCTGATAGAGCGATGCATCGCGACGGTTCAGAATTAAAAAGCTAAATGCTAAACATAAACATCTCTATGTCTGTGCAAACACACAGGTATGAAGCTGGATGTGTGTGACGCTAAGTCACTTTTCAGATCTCCCAGCATATTAATATTGTCAAGTCTTAACATGATATTCTTTAAGTAACTACGTTTATGCTAGGTGTCTTTGCTGTCATAATCACCTGCTCCGGGCGCTGTGGTGGTTCTGGCGGGCGTCTCGGGCGTCTCGGGCGTCTCGGTCACAGCCGAGCTCTTAGTCGTCGTCTCCGCTTCGCTTCCGCTCAAGTAGCTCCAGGGCTTCCACAGCGAGCTGACGATGTTGGTGAGGGAGCTCTTGCTCTTTCCTTGAGGAGCCTCCGAAGGAGTCGCGGCACTCATGGACTGACCGGACAGACCTTCGTCCTCGTCCTCCTCCTCCCGGGCCGAGCCGCCAGGACTCAGATCCGGGGACGCCTGCCGGACGTCTGGGAAGGAGTCCAGCTGACCGCTCCAGTCCAGAGACGTGTCCCGGCTCGCAGGCGGACGGTCAGATACTCGGCCGAGAGCTCGGCTCCTTCGGGGGCCATCAGGGGCTCTCTGTCCAGATCCACCGGTCCCGTCCAGTTCGCGGTCGAAGGTCAGGCTGGTCCGGCTGGCCCTGAGTCTGTGCATCTGAATACAGTCAGATATATACAGTCAGTTACGATGAATTTTTACGCCAATCCCTGTTCTAGGAGCATACGGTAAGGAAAGCCTTAGCGCATGTCCTGAATGAGTTATATTTATATATACAGTATATATATATATATATGCAAAAACCTTGACTAATTTGATAAGTAGACTTCTGGAGGAAGCTGATGAGACGAATTAAAGGATCAGGCAAAAATCTCACTGACGCCATTCCAGATTTAATTCACACAAAACACTTTTAATGAAGAATATGAGGGTCCTGAGTGTGTTTTTATTAAATTTCTATTTCAATGCAAAAAAAAACTTTAATATTATAAGCGCACTTCTTTGAAAAGCTCAGGGTGAAACTTGGTCCCTTTAGCAATAAAGCAGACGTTTCGCTGATTTATTGGAGAATCGGTTTAAAGAGGAGTCTAAGGAGTTCTTTTAGAAATACGATGAACCCCAAGACTCCTTGGAGATATGAAGGATGCAGTACTGCTTCGTTAGGACTCGGGGGTTGACATGGGATTGGGTGAAACTGCACCTTACGTCCCCTTTGATTTCTAAATAAGGATGCAAATGATCTATTCTTCCTTGAATACTATTCCAGGGGAAGGTGTGATGGATTAGTATTGTTGCAGAGAACGGTATAAGCGTGAAGCGAGTGACAGAAAACACCGACGAACACCCAGTCACCCCAGAAACGTCTGAAAGGAATCGTACCGTCTCCTCCGGTCATGTACCTCCACGGCCTCAGCAAGGACTTCACGATGCCTGCGATGGGCTTCTGCTCGGTCTTTTCTGTGAACTCAAGCAGAGACACACTTCATGCACGGAATGACTATTTTATTATTTTGAATGCATGCAATATCTGATTACGTTCATAAATGCCAAGTATACAGCACTGAATAATGCATTGAAATAAATACATTTTATTGTTATCATTATATCTCAATGATAAATTGAATTATTTATTTATTTAGCACTCAGCATACTTAATAGAATACCAATTGTTATACTTATTTGCTTTGTTTTTAACACATAATATTAAGGTATGTCAGAATGTAAGGCATGTAGGAAATATAATAATAATTATTATTACTGATAGTGGCATAAAAATAACTATCATCATCATTGTTTGTTAATAAAGCACTGCAAAGTGACATAATAAAATCAGAAGATTTCAATAGAAATCAAAACAAGGTTGGCAAAGTCTTTTAAATACCTCTTAATGGCAAAAAACGGTAGAAAATAGACAAACTTAATCACATGAAAAGCATGACTAATATTATATTAATGGATTGAGTATTTAATGTTGCACGATGTATTTAAAGCAATAGCCCACGATGCATTTTATGGCTTAAATTACCCGTTTTTTGCTAAAAATCATTGGTATATTAAGTAAGAACCACGTTCCATATTTTGTACATTTTCTACCATCAATACATCAAAAACTCATTTTTAATTAGTAACATGCATTGCTGAAAACTTTATCTGGACGACTTTAAAGGCGATTTTCTCAATATTATATTTCCTCCGATATTATCCCACCCTTAACAGCCCATTATTTATTAAGTTCACATATATATTACCAGCTATTGAACTTGCATGTCTTCTTTTATTTGTCCTCATTCAGACACAGTCTTAAAGTTTTGATTCATATTTTCAATCTTTGCCATTGAAAACGGTTTGTCAAATCTGATGATCGAATCCCGTTGCACGCTTTTGAAGGCATGTATATAAAAGCGATCTGTATGAAGAGGAAGACGATGAGGAAGACGATGAGAAACCCGACGCGCACCTCGATAGCAGAAAGCGTCGAAGCGCGCCGTCCCGTTGCTCAGCTCCTCCGGTGAAGCGGTCCGGACGCCGGGTTCTCCGCCGGGACAGTCGGAGCGCAGCGGGCCGATGGAGGACCTCGCGCTGCCGTCGGAGACCCAGGCCGGCTCACAGTGATCCAGACCAGAGCTCCAGGCCAGGTACAGCTGACCCACGGTCGCCAGCCGGCCGCCCACAGACACACAGAGAGCCTCGGCCTCCGGGCGGCTCAGTCGGTCAGGAACACCGGCCGGGAACACTTCACCTGGGAACATGTGTGTGTGCTCAGAGAGCTCAGAGACAGGCCCCGCCCACCACCGTGTGATTGACAGCAGCGTTTCTTACCTTGCGTTTATGTTCACCCCGTTTGGAAACGTACACGTGCATTCAGTGCACAGTATACTTAGTAGTATATCATTTAGTGTGTTTATTACTTAAACGTTAAATGCATAATTTACAAAACGAATTAAATAAATACAATTATTATTATTATTATTATTATGTTTATTATTATCAAGTGTTTATATATTGAATCATAGTATATATATATATATATATATATATATATATACTCATTTAGTAAATATTAAATACATAACATACAATTAACATAACTATAATAAGAATAATATGTAAAAAAAATACATTATTTTATCATGACTATTTTAATTGTGCATTATGTATTCATTTTATACATTACAAAATGTATATAACATTTTCTAAGTAGTTGTATTAATTTATACAATATTGTAATGCATTTATATTGCTATTAGTACTATGTTGTATTGATATTTTTAAAAGTTTAGTTACTTTTTGTATGCATTTATGTATTAATATTTTTTATCTAGACAGTTAAATATTATTATTATTATTATCATCATCTATAAATATTGAACACATAATGAAAACGTAATACGCAATTAAGAAAATGTATAGTAATGATAATATTAGTCATATTTATTAGAAAACAATCAGCTGTAAGCTAGAATGTAGTACAATTACGTTAAATAAAAATTAATACTATTATTAATATAATGTCTGCATATGATTTGAAATATATAGTCGATCTCTTTAGTCCAATATATGTTTTTCTAGAATCTCACCTTGCATGTCGCTGGCGAAACAGTAAACGTCAAACAGCTCCGAAGGGTCCCGTTTCCCATAATTCCTCACTCCAGCAGAAAGCTCTTGGTGTCCGTAGCAGCCGAGCTCAGGTCTCTGTATGGGATACCTGCAATAATTACAAGAATTATTAGAATAATAGTTGTTGTATACATTGTGTGACGTATAATAGGAATGCATAATGCATAATGCATAATAAAATGCATTATAAAAATAGTTTAAGTAATAATAAAATAGTTATAGTAAATGATTTATGAAAAAATATAGTAATAAATAAATACAATAAACACAAATAATTGAATTTCTAGTATTATAATAATTTATAAAATAATAAAATAATTATTTATTTGTTAATATAAAAATCTATGTATTCATTCTTTGTTATTTACTAAATTAAAAAAAAACATGCTAAATAATATACTATTAAGTATGCTTTGTATTAAATACATATGTACATTTCGAGCAAAACTTCAGGAATAACCTTACAAACAACAAAAACATCATTTATAACATAGTCATATTAATTAATTGTTATTAAAAAAAATAAATAATAAAATAAAATAAAAGGAATATTATTTTAAATGCTTATTTAAATGCTTATTTGAATAATTATTAATTAAAATTGCATTTCAGGTCACAGTCAAGTTTGACTCATCCATCCGATTATAAAAATAAATAGAATTAATTTTATTACTATTACACTCTTTCTCAAAAAAATTTACTCTCTGGTTAAATTACTAATAAATTCTTTTTACTAATAAATTACTAATAAATTATTTTCAATTCTTCTTTTCTTCTTCTTCTTATTATTGATCACAACCACAACAACACAAATAAATAATGTATTTTTTAATTGTAATATTTGAATTGTCGAACCTGACGCTCTGGTCTCGGAGCCAGCCGGCAGCGCAGCTGTTCAGACCCGAGTGAAACGCTGCCCACAGCTGCTCAGGGGTCGCGACCTCTGCCGAGTGCTCCTGGCACGCTTGAGCGGCCTCGGAGAACGACAACGAGTAACGCTCCGCCGGAGAGCCGTAGTGAAACACCACCCCTGAAAACACACGGCTGATCACTTACACTTTACTTCACACCCGTCAAAAAAGTCATAATATTTCATATATAATATAAAAGAACTATTGAAATTGCTATTAAGTTATTATTAATATTAATAATAATTATAACCATAACAATAATAAATAAATATATTATATTATAAATATATATAAATAAATATATATATATTATTTAATTTTTTTATTTTTTTCACTTATTACAATTTTTTCACAGTTTAATTTAAGCTTGCATTTATTTTACACTTGTCACAAAAAGTATTAACAAAACAGTAATATTAATATATAATATTAATCATTAAAAGTATTTTTAAATTCCTATTAAATTACTGTTTTTAATTATTATAATTAATTATAACCACAACTATAGTAAATAATCCTTTAATTATATTTATATATATATATATATATATATATATATATATATATATAGACTCAAATATTTCTAATTTTCTCAAAAATTTCTAACTTCAAGTTAGTGTTTTTTTTTTATCTAATATTTAATTTTATTTCAGTTCAGTTGACAAACGCAATTTTGAATGACAAAACCAACAACGCTGTCTGCAGGACGATGATTTATTCTGTAAGTCTATAAAACAAGTGTTAAAAAAAAGTCCAGGGAAAGTACAATTATGCAATATTAAATGGCCAGGCGTTAGTTTTCAGCTCAGTGTTAACGTGTTATTATGAGCTCAAATGTCGTGACGGTGTCAGAGCATTAAATCAATGATATCAATAAATACCGCAGCGCGTGCATTATGTAGAAGATTTGCGATGATTAATCTGCGTTTTAGCATAATTTCCCTCATTACCTGTTTTCCCCAGAATTCACAGGTAATCAATCTCAGCGCTTTAATTAAAGAGTCACGGCCAATTAAGCAGCTAATGAGAGCTCAGATGAAAATGAAAATAAAGCCAAGCTAAAGTTAGACGAGGGAAGAGGCTGAAATGAGTGTGATATTGAGAGAATTCATTCATTAACTCTTTACAGACTGAACTGCTAGATGAGGACCTTAAAGAACCTACCATATTATTAAGGCGGTCTCTCTCAACGCAGACCCTGATCACGAAACAATGTCCACTCTCAAAGGTATTAGCATTAAATGTTATCAAATGATTTTTAAAACACCAACGTATTATACGTTAGAATTAAAAATTTAAATATAATGAACATAAAAATGTGCTCATAAACGTCAGGGCAGTGTTACTTTAGTATTATTTATAAACTATTATATTATTGTTAAATATTTAGAAATTATTTGAAAATGTTCTCGCTTCGTTTTAATTTGATTTTATGTTAGATGCTTTTGTTACGCTCTGTTGTTCTTTTCACTTATTTTTAGCTTTTCTGTTTAGATTTTATTTACATCTACAGTTTTATTTTTTGTCATTTTGATATTTCAAACTTTTTTCTTTTTTTTTATTAATAACATCTAGTGCTTTCTAATAAAAAAGTACAGCAACACCACATTTTGAATATTAAATCAGCTCCCATTCATAAAAAATATATTTATATTTTCTGTTTTCATTTTAATTTAGTTAATTACATTTTTTTAAATTTAGTTTTACATTTTTTTATGTTGTTTTTAAATATTTCCTATATATTTCTATATAGATTTTTTTATTATAAATTTAGGGTTATTAGTTTTAGTACTGCAACCTAAACTTATTTCCTAATTTTCTCAGAAAATGTATATTTAATTATTTATATTTCAGTTTATTTCTGTCAAAAAAACAAGGCTCAAATTTTAGCCTGAAATCTGTGTAATCCTACAAAATATTTTTTAGGAAGAATACAATAAGCTCGTCTTTACGTTAAAGCATATTTAATATTAAATCAGCTCCTGTTCATAATTAACTATTAATTAATTCAAACTATTCATTTTTAGCTTGTGTTTACAATTTTTAAGGCAGTGTTATTTTAGCATTATTTATATAATAGTATTTATTTATTTCATTTACATTTTAAACTGCAAGGCAGTATTATTTTTATTATTATTTTTCTTAGATTGTTTTGTTTATATTTTACAGATTATTTTAAAAACTTCATCTCATTCAGTTCATTTAATCTTTATTAATGTCCACCTATACGTTTTTGCTTACAT
>NW_025048437.1:170000-182500 GCF_018831695.1 Puntigrus tetrazona | reverse complement strand
TTTTCAAATTTAGTAAATATTATGTAAAACAAAAAAAAAATATTTCAGTAATTGTTATTCATGTGTTTTATTATCTTTGCATTAAACAGTGCAGTGCATTAACAAACAGCTATGTATAAATGTAATTTATATATAAATATAACTAATATAAATTAAAAAAACATTTAAAATGAAAATTAAATAAAATTAAATTCAGTGTTTTTTTCTTACATAGTAGTGCATATTTATTTATTTATCGTGCTCTATTTTCATGGCAAAAACATATGCGATAAAAACAAACAAACAAACAAAAACAATTTAAAGGTTATATTATATTAAGATTTTTACATGAACATATGCTAAAAATAAAGCTTTCTAGCAATTCTTTTTACCCAGAAGAAAGTCGCACAGGTTTTTTGGCTTTGAGCTAACGGTTTTTATTTCCCTACAGCGCCTCGGTGAACAGCGGCTTTGTGTCCGTCTTCTAAAGAGGGCAGGTCGGAGAGTACAGGGGGCATAAATCGTCCTGGCAGGAGAGACTGATTTCCCATCATGCCTCAAAAGCGGCCACCCATCGCTAAAGAGCCTAATGAAAGAGCCAGTGAAAACATTTGGCCTATGAAGCGTTCACGCGCGCACACACACACACACACACACACACACACACACACACACACACACACACACACACACACACACACACACACACACACACACACACACACACACACACACACACACACACAGACACACACACACACGCACACACACACACACACAGACACACACAGACACACACACACACACACACACACACACACACACACACACTCTGACACACACAGCACACACACACACAGACACACACACACAGCATCTCTCTGCTCGCTCACAACCGACATAAATACACAGCTTTTAATTGTAATTAGCTATTTTAATTACAACTTAATGTTGTTTTAGCGTCATTAAATATTAACTTATTTTTATAGTGCCGGGCAAAGATTAACGACTTTAAAATAAAGGTTTTTTTGTACATAATATATGCGTTTGATTTATTTTGCATACACTATATATTTAGAAAATATTTATAGTTGCATGCATACATTTTATTATTTTAATCATTCGATAATTGCTCATATTTTTGTTGATATATAAACACATATATATTAATATATAATACATAAACATGATAAATCACGGTCGTTCCCCAACACTAGAATATCGTTAATAATATTTTAAACGTGTGTTTAAAAAATGTTTACTTTATTACTTTTAGTTTTTATTTATTTTAGTACTTCGAACATAAACAGAAATGAGAAAAGACGCTTTGCTAAATGAAATAAAATAAGTTTTACTTGTTTTACGTCAGTTAACGTTTATTTTATTTCAAGTAACGGTGGTTTTAGTTTTAGTTAACAGTCATGAACACCTTTTTCTATCACTAGACAAGACGATGATGAGATCAAATCAATGTAAAAGTGGCTATATCAATATGCAATATTTACAAAAGGCAAGACTATAATTTGTTTTTTAAATATAAAAAACTTTACCCTCACACTTTTTTCGTCTACATAAAAAAAAACATTGTTTTTATACACTTTTTATATTATTTTAAATATAATTTTCTAAATCACAATTGCTGTTTAAACAGAAAAAACAATAATAATTCACGACTAAAAAAATTAACAGGAAATTAACAAATTCTTTTGATTCGTGCTTAACTAAAAGTGCTATAATTTGGTTGAAATGTATGACCAATAACAGCAATTGCAACTGTGAGCAAAATAGCTGTGATTATTAATGTAACAAAACTACATATGACTAAAATATGAATAAACGCTTTCATTAAATGTCCAGGCATTAATCCCAAGTATAAATATCATGTAAAATTTCTCAACTTTTGTCTGTTTGTCATCACCATCATCAGCAGCGTCAAGAAAACCTTTTTACTTTGTGTTCATCCAGAACTTTACAAGCAGAAATACTGGAAAAATCATGGCCTGTTTAGCCTTGAACATGGCGTTGGGCAACAAGCAGGTCAAACAGGTTAAGAACCACCGATATACTGTAGTTATTCGCTATCATGCTGCTCTTTCCAGCTGTTCCCGAACGCAAGAAAGTGACCCTTGCGAACCGGCCGGCGCGCATGAGGTCCCGTTCGCTTCAGATGCTTTCAAGAGAGAAAGAGTGAACCAGAACTCACCGCGTTCTGCTGAAAGCACGAGAAGAACCGCAAGAACCCGCAGCCCAGCGGCGCCGACACGCACCATCCTGTGAAGAGACAAAGAGAAGGGGCGAAACCATCAGATTCATTACAGAAAAACACTACCGGCCGCTGTGTCTCAATCAACAAAGCCTGCCCATAACTACTACAGCAGCTCGCCTGTTCTGTGAAGGTTACAAACAGGTTATATCTTGAGTTTAAGACTAAGGTGGTGTATTAACGCGCTCAATTCTGACTTTAAAGTTGATTAACGTGAAGCAGTAGGACTCGAACTGGACAGAATTGCAATTAATGCAATCCATTAATAGAAATGCGTGACGTGGAATGTTATGGAACAGAAATGAATCAAAAGAAGGTCAGTGCATGGATATGAAATGATTATGATTATTTTAAATGCATTTAAAAATGTGGTGGCAATCAAACACAACCTGGCCTTTCATGCAATCACAAGCACACTAAAATACAAGTGCACTAATATATATATATATATATATATATATATATATATATATATATATATATATATATATATATATATATATATATATATATATATATATATATATATATATATATATATGTATGTATATATATAAACAGTACACAAAAGACACAAAGCGTGGTTTATTAGGTGGACTGTGTGTCCTTTGTAAAGGATATGAAGGAGAATATGAATATTAATGCAGTGGCAGGATGCTGTTAAGGATGTTTTTTGTAATCCAGCACTAGCCACCCGTCAGACACACCAACAATAACACCCTCAGAATAGCAATCAGTTTACTGAACTTCCCCTCTCTCTGTGGGTGGTCTGTCTTTCAGTATCCTTCACGCCGTCACTAACCGCTCGCGCAGGAACCGTCTGGCTACTGGATCATTTCCCTTTATATCGCATTGTTTTAAGTGTAATGAAATACATTAACACTTGCCCAAGCAGTAGCATAAACTGGTTACAGATGGACCACCACAACAATCCCTTAGCAACACCCAGAACAACCTAGAAACACCCTAATGACCACATAACTCTGTAACACTCATGATTTTATCATCCAAACAACTATAACACCCTATCAACCATCCAATATTGCCCTAATGCTTTAATGACTAGTAACTACTAAGCAACACCATAGAAACCACCCAACAATAACCCCTAGAATCCCTCAGTAATTGCTATGCAACACTCTTGTGACCCCCCAGAACACCATAACCACCTAGCAATACCCTAATAACCCCTTAGAATCCCTTAGTAATTGTTTAGAAATACTCTAATGACCACAGAACACTATAAACACCTAGCAACACCCTAACAACCACGTGGTAACCCCAGTACCCATTTAGCAACACTCTAATGACCACCTAGTAATTCCAGTACTCATTTTACAACACCCTAGTGACAACAAAAGAAATCCCCAAACCCCTAAACAACACCCTAGCGACCACCTAGTTCCCCTAGTGCCCATTTAGCAACATCCTAGCGACCACCCAGAACACAGTTACCACCTAGCAAAACCCTAGTGACACAATACCAATTTAGCAAACCCTAGTGACCACTCAAAACACCATAATCACCTAGCAATACCCTAGCAACCACTCAGCGACCCACTCAGAACATCATAACCACTTAGCAACACCTTAACAACCACCTACTGACCACTCAAAACAAAACACCATAACCGCCTAGAAATAGAAAACAATACAAAACAACCACCTAGTTCCCCCAGTACCCATTTAACAACATCCTAGAGTCCACTCAGAACACCATAACCACCTAGCAACACCCTAACACCAACTAGTGACCACTCAGAACACCATAACCACCTAGCAACACCTAAACAACCACCCAGAACACCTAGTAACAGCCTAACAACCACCTAATACTCCCAGTACCCGTTTAGCAAGACCCTAGTGACCACCCACAACACCATAACCAGCTAGCATCACTCTAAAACAACCACCTAACGACCACCCAGAACACCAAAACCACATAGCAACAGCCTAACAACCACCTAGTACCCCCCAGTACCCATTTAGCAACACTTTCGTGACCACCCAGAACACCATAACCATCTAGCATCTCCCTAACAACCATCTAAAAACCACCCAGAACACCATAACCACCTAGAAACAACCTAACAACCAGTTAGTACCCCCAGTACCTGTTTAGCAGCACCTTAGAGACCACCCAGAACACCATAACCACCTAGAAACAACCTAACAACCAGCTAGTACCCCCAGTCCACATTTAGCAACACCTTAGTGACCACCCAGAACACGATAACCACTTAGCATCACCCTAACAACCACCTAATGACCCACTCCGAACACCATAACCATCTAGCATCACCCTAACAACCACCTAAAGACCAGCCAGGACACCATAACCACCTAGAAACAACCTAACAACCAGCTAGTACCCCCAGTCCACATTTAGCAACACCTTAGTGACCACCCAGAACACGATAACCACTTAGCATCACCCTAACAACCACCTAATGACCCAATCAGAACACCATAACCATCTAGAACCAACCTAACAACCAGCTAGTACCACCAGTAACCATTTAGCAACACCTTAGTGACCACCCAGAACACCATAACCACCTAGCATCACCCTAACAACCACCTAGTGACCCACTACGAACACCATAACCATCTAGCATCACCCTAACAACCCCCTAAAGACCACCCAGAACACCATAACCACCTAGAAACAACCTAACAACCAGCTAGTACCCCCAGTCCACATTTAGCAACACCTTAGTGACCACCCAGAACACGATAACCACTTAGCATCACCCTAACAACCACCTAATGACCCAATCAGAACACCATAACCATCTAGAACCAACCTAACAACCAGCTAGTACCACCAGTAACCATTTAGCAACACCTTAGTGACCACCCAGAACACCATAACCACCTAGCATCACCCTAACAACCACCTAGTGACCCACTACGAACACCATAACCATCTAGCATCACCCTAACAACCACCTAAAGACCAGCCAGAACACCATAACCACCTAGAAACAACCTAACAACCAGCTAGTACCCCAGTACCCGTATATCAAAGCACCCTAGTGACCACCCAGAACACCTAAGCATATGAATTAGCTAAGAAAAGCTGTCTGGCTCACTTAACTGCATAGAGTTGTAATGAGCCTCAGCAGGGTCACGAGAGGCTGAGAGATCAGGGGGGTGTGAATCTGGTGTCAGTCAGCGGGACGTGTGAAGTGATTTCATGCCCTCTGTCTGTTCTGCATGCAGAGAGGACTCGCTCCCTGATCCCTCTCGACTGGCACCAGCATCCTGACACTCGGCTTACAGCTCACAAACGCTCTGCCAACAGCACCTCCACAGGGAACATGGAGAGAGGAGGAGAAACGCCAGCATTTACGAGCCAAACAGCACCAGAGACCGCCAGAGAGAGAGAGAAAGACGGAAATAAAAGGGGACGGAAGACTTATTTACAGGCTTGGGAAGGTCGTGCACCAGCTCGGCTCCAGCATTGAAATGTCAGATGAGTTTGTGAGCGAGCGAACAGCTATTCTGTGTACTGTAAGAGCAAACCCGCTGACGCTCCGGGCGTTTAGCATTTCAATTCCTGCAGGATTCGGCGGCGCTTTTGTCAGAGGTGATTTAACTCGCGTCGGTTAGCTGCGCTATTTAGAGCAGGAACTAGAGACACAGCTGAGGCAGAATCACGAGTGGGACTTTAACAAACTACGGTACTGAAGCTGCAGCATTTATGATAAGCAAACGCGAGCAGGACTGTGTGTTTAAGGGACGTATCAAAGCCGTCTCGTAGCCCACGGCCGTTTGATGCAGACTGCACACTAAAACAACAAGCATACGCCTCCAAACAACAAGCTTTCTGGACTAAAAGAACAGTTTTTGCCTACATAAGAACAAAATCTGGCACAAGCAGTATATTTGGAGTAAATAAAAGTAATTAAATAAAAAAGGATAATTATTTTATATAAAGATGCATTATACAGACCAAAAGTCACAGTAAAGACATCCATAATGTTGCAAAAAAAATCAATTTTAAAATGCTTTTGAACTTTCTGTTCATCTTAGCACAAAATGCATCACAGCTGCCACAAAAAATATATAAAAACACACCAGCGTGTGTGACCCTGGGCCACGATACCAGTCATAAGTGCACGTGTTTCAAAATTAAGATTTATACATCATCTAAAAGCAGGATACATATTTACGTATGGTTTGTTAGGATAGGATTATATTTGCACTGAGGGTGCAACATTTTTTTTTTATAAGTATTTATACAGTAAATAAATATATATATATGTGTGTGTGTGTGTGTGTTTGTGTGTGTGTGTGTGTGTGTGTGTGTGTGCAAAAAAATTATAAGTATTTATACAGTAAATAAATATAAAAATGCATAAATAAATTGTTTTAAAATTATATATATATATATATATATATATATATATATATATATATATATATATGCAAAAAAATTATAGGTATTTATACCGTAAATAAATATAAAAATACATAAATAAAAAATATATACAGTATATATATATATATATATATATATATATATATATATATATATATATATATATATATATATATATGCAAAAATAATTATAGGTATTTATACCGTAAATAAATATAAAAATACATAAATAAAAAAATATATACAGTATATATATATATATATATATATATATATATATATATATATATATATATATATATATATATAGTTTAAGAACTATATATTCTGTTTTCCAAAATGAGTTTAAAAGATACTCTAACTAATGTAAGTTCAGCAAAATATATATATTTTTTACGTATTTTTCTCAACAAAATGAGACACAAAAACCCCTGCAAATAGATGCACCCTGAACATGAATCCCAGCAAAAAATCTCAGAAACGCAATTAAAACATTGCTTGACATAGAACTGTATTTGTAAAGTTGCATTTTCTTGTAAAGTACACTAATAATGTCTGTTGTTGTTTTTTAAAAAACTACAAAAAATAATAAAAGATAGCAAAGAAGCACAGAAACAAGTGTCACAGCGTCTGGAAATAGGGCCGAACAATTGCTCACGTTGTTTATACTGATTACTCAGCATTATTCATCCGGACGAGTCTCTTTGCTGTAATAAATCAGTCTGATACGGAGGGGACTGTGTTTGATTACTGATCATCTCGCTCTGTGCAACACAACATGACACAAACAGCTAAAGCTACAGCCTCTTCGGCAAAGCAGCTTGTTGCTGGAGAAGCTGCATTTCTCACAGATAAGCTCCTGTCACGCTGACAAATGTTAGCAGCGCTGCTACTTTGAGTTAACAGCCTCTCCAGCACCGCTGGGTTTAGAGCCAACAACAAACCCCATATCCGGCCGAGGGCACGCCGCAGTGCATCATGGGAGGATACGAGTCTCCATGTGAGCTTTTCTCACCCAGCGATCGTTTAAAAGCCCCACGCTCTTACTGATTGACAGCTCGCAAAAGCAGCTGTATGTCAGACGGGCTGAGAAACGCCGTGATATTTGTCTGAAATGTCAGCTGAGTCACTTTATGTGATTATAAACACAATGAGCTTTTATTGTTTTGTTTTGTTTCGTTTTTGGGGCGTCTTCAGCTGCATCTAAAGCAGAAGAAGAAGAAGAAGAAGAAGAAGAAGTGAGTGAAATCAATCTAATGTGACATTTTAAATGTATGTATATATATATATATATATATATATATATATATATAGTCATATTTTCCTCCAGCATGCTATTCTAAAAAAAAAGATATATAAATATACATTTTATATATATATATATATATATATATATATATATATATATATATATATATATATATATATATATATATATATATATAAAATATATACATTTTTTTAATAGTACACTTGAGGAAAATATGACAATAAAATAAAATGACTGTGATTTTCACTTTTAACGTCTGTTTTCTGCATTTATGATCATAAAGTGATTTAAAAATTCATGCACTTATAAACATTAATGAAACGTACAGCAACAAACGTCAAGCGTTTAAAAATAAAACACACTGAGAAAATAAATAAATACATTTTTACTCAGACATTATGCTCAATTTTAAATAATTACAAAGGAAAAAGCAAGCGACGTCGCATTTAAAAGTGAATATATATCTGGCATGAAAGTAATGAGGTTATCTGTTTTTTATTAATCAAGGATGTATTAAATTAAAACAAAGGCATGTAAAGGCTGACAATAATGTTATTAAGGATTTGTATTTTAAATAAATGCTGCTCTTTTATGCATCAGAGAGCGCTGAAAAATAGAAATATTGAGCAGTAACGATGCTAATGATGAGCGTCACCCAAATAAATCACTCTTGACGATTAAAATTAAAATCAGGTTTTCTTTTTTAGACGTCTTCTGCTCACCGAGGCTGCATTTATTTGATCAAAAGTATTACAATTTAAAACAATTTAGTACTTTTGATCAAATAAATGCAGCCTCGGTGACTAGAAAACTTGATTTTGGTCCAAAAGATTATTCTCTAGTCATTCGGGCACTGAATCTTATTTGAGTTTCTGGAATATAATATAAGATAAACACGCATAAAAACTATTACGATTAGTCACAATGATGAAGCCGGAACACTACGAAAGCCCGAGATTTCTGATGATCTTCTGATAGTCTTTGAGTTAAGGCTGAAAACGATCGAGTTTAAAGCTGGACGCGAACAAAGAGCGCTAGTCACTGTTCTCAGAGCAGCTAAACCCTCGTCAGACGAATTCAGCTTGGCATTTTCTGATTGAATCAGCGTCTGTGTTTTCCGTGTGACTTCATTTATTTACTTTGCACTGTTTGACACTTTCTACACCGAAAAGAGTCAATCCAGGGTTATAAATGTACGGGAAAATACAGTAAATAGTTTTGTTTTGTTGCATCATTGATCATTTTATTTTATTACTTTTTTTTTTTTTTTTCTTTTCCTTTTCTCCCTTTATTTATTTATTTTTTTAAACAACCACAACAACAACAACAAAAAAGGGAATATACTTATATAAATAATCTCTTCCCAGCCCAACTTATTATAAAGAAAATAGAGGAAAAAGAAGAGAAAAAGAAGAAAAAAAAAGGGGTAAAATAATTTATAATAAAGTAAAAATAAGTCGATTTATTAAAAAAACAAATGGGTATTGTCTCAACAAAAGAAAGCAGAGGATTCCACATTTATTACATTTTTTAAATAATTTATTTGCTTTTTACGTTTTCACTTTAATTGTATTTTTGTCATTTATAGTTTTTATTTTATATAAAAAAACAATGTCTATGTGATTTATTTATTTATTTATTTGTTTTTTAGCTATTTTATAATATTAATTTAGTACTTACTACTTTTAGCACTGAATGAAAGTGAGACATTTTGCCTTATCTTATCTTAATTTAAGTAATCATTTTTACTTAATTAACTATAATAACCCTGAATAAAATTATATTTATTTAAAAGTAAATAAATATAATGAAATGTAAAAATTATTAAAAATTTGGAATGAAGCTTGAGTTAAAGTAAAGAAAGAAAATTAAATATTTAAATTATTTAAAATATTATTTTTAAATAACATTTTATTTAAAATGACTAAAACTACAGTTTGAATAAAAAAACAAAATGACAGCAAAATTAGTAAACCTTAAACAGAAACTAAAATGTAAACAAAAAATATAAAAAAAACATACATAAAGGCCTGGTTTCGTTTTTATAATCATGTCTTGAAAAAAGCATCACTGGTGTGCATCTTAAGACAAAATTAATGCACGTATATTGAGCTGAAAGCGTTGGAAATAATGCTAACAACAAACAGTGAACAGTACGTTGTGAACCTTATTGCAAAGTAATAATAAAGTGCATCATTTTGCCCAACATTGCTAAGCATTATATATTTATACATATATGATTATTGCATCCCCAGCATAGCACCAGTGCTATAAGCCTCTATGTAGAGCTCTGCAGCTCATCAGCAACATCTGAGAGAAGATAATGAGAGATAATGAGCATTAATGAGCCTCTCGCTCCACTCCAGTGACTCTTCAGATTCAAAGAGGGACGAGAAAATGAAAACAGCAAACACACCTCCACAGACCACACACACACACACACACACACACACAACCAGAGACTTTTCAGTGTAATACTGGGATTCAGCACGGACGCACTAAATCGATCAAAAGTGACGTTACGTACGCTTTCTATTTCAAATGAACGCCGGTCTTTTCAACTTTGCGTTCATAAAATAAGCCTGAAAAGTAAAATGCATCTGAGATGCCACAAAAGTGCGAAGCAGCACAACTGATAACAATCAGAAAAGTTTCAGAAATCAGAAATCAGTACATTGGAATGATTTCTGAAGGATCGTATGACACTGTAATAATTCAGCTGCGCACCACAGAAATAAATGACTTTTTACAATATAGTCACATAGAAAAGTTATTTTAAATTGTAAAAATATTTAAAAAATTGACTGTTTTTACTGTATTTTTAATCAGATAAATGCACCATTTTTCTTTCAATAGCATAAAAGAATAATGTGTTTATGTGCACTAAAATGTTTATTTTATTTTATTTTATTTTATTTTATTTTATTTTATTTTATTTTATTTTATTTTATTTTATTTTATTTTATTTTATTTTATTCCTTCACTCTTCTAAATTTTGTTTTCCTGGAAAATAATGAACAATAAAGGACCTCAACTACATATTTAAATGAGTTTAAATGTGTTTATTTTATTTTATTTTATTTTTTATTTTATTTTATTTTATTTTATTTTATTTTATTTTATTTTATTTTATTTTATTTTATTTTATTTTATTACTCCTGCACTCTTCAAAATTTAGTTTTCCTGGAAAATAATGAACAATAAAGGACCTCAACTACATATTTAAATGAGCTCAATCAACAACAAGTTTCAAAACATCACATGAATCCAAATGTTTTCATTTGCCAGGCATATAAATGCTCACAACAACAAGTTTCAAAACATCACATGAATCCAAATGTTTTCATTTGCCAGGCATATAAATGCGCACGCGCACACGCACACGCACACACACACACACACACACACACACACACACACACCACTTGCGAAGCCTCACTAACGCTTGGAGACTGAGAGATTTCATGGAGATGTGGGTGTATGACATCATTCATATGTGCTGGCATTATGGGAAAGAGATAAAAAAATCATAAACAAACTCCAGCTTTCAGATGAGCCGGGGTTTTAAAGAGATGATATGTTGCAGCTAAACCCATGATAAAATACGTGCATGTACACAAACACACATCTTCTCCTTCCAGACACACACACACACACACAGAATGAAGCGGCTCTCCTATTCAGTCCGGTTTAAATCTAATCCGGTTCTGGAGCAGCGCTGACATTTACATGCAGGAAAGTCTGTGGGAGTCAAAAACACCCACAGCTAAGACGAAGCGCTCGTCTCTGTAATATCTGCTCCAGACAGCCACGAGATCTAACACAGAGCCTGAGATCTTCAGATCAACTCAAGGATCTGAGCGGCTCTGCAACCGTTTACATGCTCTGAACTCACACAGGTCAAAGGTCAAGCCATGATCAACGCGTGAGCTTTACATCACAACTGATTTGAGATCTTTTGTTGTGAAGCAGCAACACATTTCAAAGGACATATAAAATATAACTTCATTTTATTCCGTTTTAATGAAGTACTTTAAAATAAGATTTTTTTTTAATTCAGTGATGTTAATTGTAACTAAAAAGCAACTAAATAAATAAATAATAAATTGTGGGTGTTTATATTATATATATATATATATATATATATATATATATATATATATATATATATATATATATATATATATATATATATATATAATTTTTTTATTATTTATAATTATAAAGTATATACACTAACAAATATTAAATGAAAAATATAAAAAATAAAAATATAAAAATAAAAATAAATATATATAAAATAAAAAAATATAAAAAGGTTTAAATATTTTGATAATTTATAGAAAACTGAAATAAAACCCATATTTATGCTGTTTATAAAGTAACAATAAAAAATGTAAAATAAAAAAACATTTAAACATTTATATATATATATATATATATATATATATATATATATATATATATATATATATATAATATACATATATATATATATATATATATATACATATATATATATATATATATATATATATATATATATATATA
The DNA here is from genome assembly GCF_018831695.1 of Puntigrus tetrazona. NCBI lineage: Eukaryota > Metazoa > Chordata > Actinopteri > Cypriniformes > Cyprinidae > Puntigrus > Puntigrus tetrazona. The sequence goes on along the minus strand of NW_025048437.1, from coordinate 170,050 downwards.
TATATATATATATATATATATATATATATATATATATATATATATATATA
>NW_025048437.1:150000-165000 GCF_018831695.1 Puntigrus tetrazona | reverse complement strand
GGAGGCCAGTGGAGCCGTTTGCTGAATCCTACTGCTCTCAAATGCTTTACAGCAGCAGCTCAACTGTGTTTCAAACTCTGGCCGCTTTCTGCTATCAAATGCTGCCTGACAGCCTTGTCGTTTCTGGACAACAATCTGAGACGAATCCAGTTTTGAAATGAAGTTTGCATTGGTCAGAATCAGTCCGAGTAATAAAAGTTTCCTCTTTGGCTGAGGCACATTTACATGAAAAGTCTTCACAGTTAAGCAGTTGCCAGGGTCTTGTCGGTGGTTGCCAGGGCATTGGTTATAGGCAATTGCTATGCAGTTGCTACGGCATTGCTGGTAGTTGCCAAGGTGTTTCTATGCAGTTGCATGGTCAATATCGGTGGTTGGTTTCAAGAGTATTGCTACACAGTTGCCATGGTGTTGTTGGTGGTTGCCAAGGAGTTGCTATACTGGCGATTTTGGTGGTTAGTTGCTAGGGTGTTAGTTGCCAAATAGTTGCTTTGCAGTTGAATTGTGTTTTCTGGGCATTACTATGCAGTGGCTAGGTCGGAATGGGTGGTTGGTTGCCAGGTTGTTGCTATGCAGTTGCCAAGGATGTGCTATGCAGTTACTAAGGCGTTGTGGGTGGTTGCCAAGGTGTTGTTATGCAGTTGCTGTGACAATATGGGTGGTTAATTGCCAGGGCGTTGCTGTAGAGTTGTTATACGGTTTTAGGTGGTTGCCAGGGCATTACTATGCAGTGGCTAGGTCATTATGAGTGGTTGCCAAGTTGTTTATGAGCATTGCTAAGCTCTTGGCATGGTGTTGGAGATAGGCCACCAGGGTGTTTCTATGCAATTTTGTGTTGCTGTGGGGTTTTACCAGGGCATTGCTACGCAGCTGCCAGAAAGTTACTATGCGGTTGCTAAGAAATTGTGAATGGCTGCCAAGGGGTTGCTATGCAAGTTGCTACGCCATTGTGAGTGGTTGCCAGGGTGTTGCTATGCAGTTGCTGAGTTGACATTGGTGGTTGGTTGCAAGGGTGTTGCTATGCAGTTTAGCCTAGTTGTAGGCCTAGTTGCTAAGGCGGTTTCTAGGGAATTGGTACTGCCAGGTTGTTCATGAGCAGGGCATTGTGTGTGGTTGCCGGGGCATTGCTAGACACGTGGGTGGGGCATTAAGGCATCGTGAGTAGTTGCCAAGGTGTTGATATGCAGTTTTTAGAATGTTGTGGGCGGTTGTGTGTGGTTGCTAAGGTGTTGCTATGCAGACTGCCACAGCCTTTCTATTATGACGTTTTTGCAGTAACCGCATTCATCCTCCCAGCAGTGATTCAGCAGGTGTTAATGAACTGGTGCTCAACTTAATTAAAACAGCATGAACTTTGACAAACATCATCAGAGAGTCTGAACGTGTGCTCGGCGATCCTCTAATCTGACTGACTGTATGAGGCTGATTTCACTACCCGTACAATCTGCCATATCTTCTTAAAAATGAAGAAATAGAGTTTCACAGCCATTTTCAAGAGTGAGTTTATGTGAAAATAAATGAACCATTTACGTAGAATCATGTTACACTGTTCTTTTCCATTGAATTACTGAATAAAACAGCCTTGAAGTTAACAAAAGTCTCTCGTTCAGGTTGCACGCATTCATACGACTCATTAAGATACACGTTGCCAGGTTGAATCTAATAATAAACAAATAAAAGCTGACATCAAAGCTTGAGCCTTTTTGGCACTGTTTTTGGAGCCATCGCGAGAAAAAGCAGCGCGAACATTCTTTAAAACATCTCCTTTTGTGTTCTGCACGAGAAAAGAAACTGAAATGGGTTTGGAGAACATGAGGGCGCGTAAATGATGACAGAATCTTCTTTTTTAGTTGAATTATGCCTTCAGCGGCGCACGCATAGCAAAGTATCGACTGAATAAAGTTGAAAGGTTTTAGAAGAGCCGTGTTTCTGACGGCATGTGTCTGGCGGGCTGCCAGAGACCCTCCTGTGAACTCACACAAAACCAGACACAATTAATTCTGCATGAGACCGAAGAAGCGTGTCCTGTGTTCTTGAGACGCCCGTGTGTTTGCACACAAGGTTACAAGTGTTTGTTTCTACCATTTGCAATGCGGCGTTTTACTTTAAATATGTGCAACGGTGAAAGTCGTGCTTGAGCACCGCTAATAAGAGACAGGTGTTCATTCGCGAGCGCTTGTGTATGTGATCGCCTTTTGCTTAGTTAAACCTCATCTACGTTCCACTGCAGAGAGTCCAGCACGCGGATGGTCAGCAGTGTAAACCAATCAATACAGCAGCGTGTTTGTTAAAGAAACATCACGTCCACATCACTTCATGAGCTGCTGATCCATGGAGATGAAGGACTTGACGGCAAACACAGACTAAGCACTGAGCAAACAGACGCCGTCCTCACACACACACACACACACACACACACACTGAGAAACGCATCTCAAACAGGTCTGCGCTGAGGAACGCAACGATACAGAACAAAGAACAATGCACAGTGAAGCTCTGAATTTTAGATGCTTCGGGTAAAACGAGACATTTCTATGTGAAATAAAAACAGGCTGCTTTTAAAAACTGGTATCTCTAAATTGAAAAAAAGAACTATTTTATGCATCCAATATCAAGCAGGTCTGAGTTTTTAATTTTTTTTTAGGAAATTCTAAATCTAGGTTTCATATATACAGTTTTAATCAAAATTATTTTTTACATGAAGAAAACAAAGCCCCTTTTGATTTATGCCTTTTTAAAGACAATTAAACTAATAATTAAACACAAAATAATAATAATAATAGTAATTGTTTTCATATATATATATATATATATATATATATATATATATATATATATATAATTAAACACTAAATAATAATAATAGTAATACAAAATTATATATATATATATATATATATATATATATATATATATATGAAAAAACAATTAATACAAATTTTAATGTATCACTGTAAAAATACAATACAAAAAAACATTTAAAAAAATTTATTATCATTATTATTTTGATTGCTTTCTGTAATTATTGTCTATGATTTGTAAATGAAAATCAGTATACTGCGAATGCACAACAACAAACAAACACCACCACAACGATTTAAGCATTTCAAAATGTAAATGGGAATTTAATTGCAATGCTGTAACATCAAAATGTCAATGGTGTCTCGGCACAAAATGCAATTTATCGTGTCTTTCTTTTAATTCTGCCGTGAAGCATGACCAAGACATGACATATTGATACGGACTTAATAGAGTAGCTCTTACAGACTGGAAAACAGTTTTCAGTGCTCACGTAGACACACAGAGAGCGCTGAGAGTGTCATAAAGTGAACAAGAGCTTCTGATATTGAGTCGAGCTGCTCTTAAGAAGGACAAAAGAGACAGACAGCTGCCGGAGGAGAGAGACAGAAACCGCTGCCTTTGTTAAAACCTCAATGATATGCGCAGGCCAATACAAAAAAAAAGCAGCTTTGGGGTTGGATTCTGATTACGTGCTAGTAAAAGAAAGAGAGATTGGCACTGCATCGATCGGATTCGTGAACTATACGTAACACCTGACCTCGAGCCCCGATTCCTCCGAACCCGTTCACCCTTCGCTCCCTTCACCCCTAAAGCACCACCTCACGACCAGGCTCCGGCAAATCCCCTTCTTTTCCACCCTAACCTCTCATCTCACATCCATTAAGGCAAAAAAAAAAAACTGCAGACCATCCCGGAGGAAAATCGTCCGGTGATTATGATGTCACCGCGCCGCGGTCAGTACGGTACGGGCCTGAAGAGCCTGCGAAGGGGTGCCGGGATGAATAATAGATGCCCGCAGCTGCCGGAGACTTTTTGATCTCCGGCTAACTTCAGTACAGCTTCCACGGGGATCGAGAGCTTAGCCTGCACCTCTCGCAGCCGCCTGTCGAGCGCACTTACTAGTGCTCACCGACACTGATATCTCTCTTCTGGATATTTGCACGCTGCTCTTCTGTACAAGCCAGCGGCTTCGGAGAAGGAACTGCTACCTGGTTAACGTGGGCACTACAACACAAAGCATCGCTGCTTACGATTTTAACATTTACATGCATTCTTCAGTGTCTTGGGATTTTAGCATTTTTCTTTTCTTTTCTGCACTTGCATTCGGCCCCCCGTGCGCTATTTTTATTACATTTAACTTCATGCATTTGGCAGACGCTTTTATCCGAGGCAGTCTGCAAAAGGGGAAGTATTTTAACTTATAAGCATTTAACTATATTTAAAATATCTTCACATGCAAAGAGAAAATATGTTTTGCAATGATTTTACATCTAGTGGGATTTCTTATAATAACTTTCACTTCTGTCTGTCAACTCTTTTCTACTAATCAATCTTTTTACATTTATGCATTTGGTAAGTGCTTTTATCCGAAACGTCTTATGCTGTGATTTAAACTTGCATGCATTATTTTGTGCAATACCTTTTTTTTTTTATTATTATAACAGTTCTGTTCCATTTATATAAATGCATTTAGCATTTAGTTTTGTCCAAAGAGGCTTAAGAATGAGGAAGTCATACTAGAAATAATATTTACATGCATTATTTGTTCAATTTTTGCAACTTGCAATGCATTAGTGGGATTTCTTACACCTTCTACTGTAGTCTTTCCATTCTTTTCTGCATTTCACCTCAGTTTCTAATCAATCTTATTACATTAATCTATCATATTACATAAAATCTTTCGACTTGCAATGCAATGGAAGATTCGGTCATTTCTCATAACTTTTACTGCATTGCTCTATCTGACTATGTTCACAATGCTATGACTCTTTTAATAACGTGGAATAAAAGCATCTGCTGAACGAAAACGTAGGATACGACATCAATCAGGATACGCCAAAGTCTTTCCAAAAAATCTCCCACAATGCACTAATATTCACTATAACTGCAGATACTGCAACATTCAGACAAGCAGAAAGACTATTACAGACATCTAGATCGGATTTGTAAGATCCGCTAAATCATCCTACCGCTACATTAATCCGAGAGTAATAGTTATGAGAAGGTTTCCTTTTTACCTGGAGTTGTTCAAGTTGTCAGATCTGAGAGAATGAGTCCGCACCGGCTGAACGGATGAAGATGAGCCGAGGACGACCGGACCGAACCGATGCCTCCGATCTGGAACTTCTTCCCGGTGAAACTAACTGAACTCCGCAAACGAAGCCGCGATTGCTCTCGAACGGTTTCCGGCGGTGAAGCAGTGACGGAGGAGGAACGGACACAGGAGAGACTGACACCGGTCTCCCCGCAGCGGAGCCTCCGTCTACTGGAGAGATCAGAGACAAAAGCGTGCTGAAGAAGAAGAAGAGGAGGAGGAGGAGGAGGAGGAGGAGGAGAGACACGAAACCCCCTCCCGACCCTGAGAGAGAGAGAGACATAGAGAGAGACATAGAGAGAGAGAGACAGAGAGAGAGAGAGAGAGAGAGAGAGAGAGAGACAGAGAGAGAGAGAGAGAGAGAGAGAGAGAGAGACAGAGAGAGAGAGAGAGAGAGAGAGAGAGAGAGAGAGAGAGAGAGAGAGAGAGAGAGAGAGAGAGAGAGAGAGAGAGAGAGAGAGAGAGAGAGAGAGAGAGAGAGAGAGAGAGAGAGAGAGAGAGAGAGAGAGAGAGAGAGAGAGAGAGAGAGAGAGAGAGAGAGAGAGAGAGAGAGAGAGAGAGAGAGAGAGAGAGAGAGAGAGAGAGAGAGAGAGAGAGAGAGAGAGAGAGAGAGAGAGAGAGAGAGAGAGAGAGAGAGAGAGAGAGAGAGAGAGAGAGAGAGAGAGAGAGAGAGAGAGAGAGAGAGAGAGAGAGAGAGAGAGAGAGAGAGAGAGAGAGAGAGAGAGAGAGAGAGAGAGAGAGAGAGAGAGAGAGAGAGAGAGAGAGAGAGAGAGAGAGAGAGAGAGAGAGAGAGAGAGAGAGAGAGAGAGAGAGAGAGAGAGAGAGAGAGAGAGAGAGAGAGAGAGAGAGAGAGAGAGAGAGAGAGAGAGAGAGAGAGAGAGAGAGAGAGAGAGAGAGAGAGAGAGAGAGAGAGAGAGAGAGAGAGAGAGAGAGAGAGAGAGAGAGAGAGAGAGAGAGAGAGAGAGAGAGAGAGAGAGAGAGAGAGAGAGAGAGAGAGAGAGAGAGAGAGAGAGAGAGAGAGAGAGAGAGAGAGAGAGAGAGAGAGAGAGAGAGAGAGAGAGAGAGAGAGAGAGAGAGAGAGAGAGAGAGAGAGAGAGAGAGAGAGAGAGAGAGAGAGAGAGAGAGAGAGAGAGAGAGAGAGAGAGAGAGAGAGAGAGAGAGAGAGAGAGAGAGAGAGAGAGAGAGAGAGAGAGAGAGAGAGAGAGAGAGAGAGAGAGAGAGAGAGAGAGAGAGAGAGAGAGAGAGAGAGAGAGAGAGAGAGAGAGAGAGAGAGAGAGAGAGAGAGAGAGAGAGAGAGAGAGAGAGAGAGAGAGAGAGAGAGAGAGAGAGAGAGAGAGAGAGAGAGAGAGAGAGAGAGAGAGAGAGAGAGAGAGAGAGAGAGAGAGAGAGAGAGAGAGAGAGAGAGAGAGAGAGAGAGAGAGAGAGAGAGAGAGAGACAGAGAGAGAGAGAGAGAGAGAGAGAGAGAGAGAGAGAGAGAGAGAGAGAGAGAGAGAGAGAGAGAGAGAGAGAGAGAGAGAGAGAGAGAGAGAGAGAGAGAGAGAGAGCATGCAGACTCGAATAGAACCCCCGGGAAAATACATCAATCCATCTTTTTAACAAATCACTCTGGTTTGATTATAAAACAGCTAAACATGTATCAGGTAAAGCTCCATACGGTGCGACAAACTGTAAATTAAAATAAAATAAAACAAATAAATGGACTACTAAATGAATAAAAAGTTGACCTACAGGATGAAGTGCATGCACGGTCAAAAACACTTTTTACTTATAATATGCATTCTTTACCTTCTTTGTTCAACAAAAAATTCGTTTTTGCAAGCCCTCCAGTGATTGGTCGATTTCATTTAAAGCGGCGCCTGCGGTCTTTTATCGCCACAAAAGCGACGCCTAGCGGTGAAGAGAGAATCTGCGTCTTCATTCAGAATGACGAGACGACACCGAGCGCGGGACGAAATGCTAACGTCTGACGTAACTTTTTCTTCTTCTGACAATGTTTTAAGGTTTTTCCATACGGATGTAAATCAAAACCCGAACCGAATACGACCCAAACGGTTTAACATGCATGCAAAAAGCACAGATCACACAGGACTCACTCACCAAAACAAGCCGCTTTCTAGAAGTTTCCGAGACGAATCTTTCCTAACCACGGGCCCACAGGAACCACATCCCAGCTGTCCTTCAGCGCTCCGACCCCCTGAAAGTCGTTGTATAATTTAAACACATTGGGTAGATTCAGGAAGAACTCTTACAGCCACGAAGAGAAGTATATCACCCGTGAAAAACATAATGAGGTTAATGGAGTCCATATTTAGAGTGAGCCGAGCTTATGATCCGAGCGGTATTAAGACAAACTCACTGAACCCTCACACTTTTACCTGAAGAGGGGAAAAAACTCGAACTGGGATCATTAAGCACGCCAGCATGTGTCTCAAACATATCATCAGGCTTGTAATACCGTTTGAAAATACAGAATAAGAGTTTATGACAGAAATGAGGACTTTTGGCTTCGGTTGTTGGTCAAAGACTGTTGCAGAGGAGAGAAATGCTGACTCAAAGCCTGTTACCAATAAACTCTAATCCTTGAAGGCATTCACACACACACACACACACACACACACACACACACACACACACACACACACACACACGCTTAAATGCAAGTGCACGCTGCGCAGTATGTAGAAACTGCTTATTATGAAAAATGACATGTAAAATAGCACGCAGCAATCAAAAGGTCACGTTTAAATGGTTATTCTGCATTTTGGTGTCCGTTTTTCTCAGACATGCAGCGTCACATTTATCCACACACACACATATTTAACACGTTGACCCCCGGTGCGAGGTAGATGTTTATTTTCATTCAGTTTGCACAATTTCACGCTGTCAAAAAACAATTGCGTAAAAAATTGACCTGGCTAAAAAAAAAAAAACGAAGAAAAACAACAGGATGAAGCGCATGCACGGTCAAAAACACTTTTTACTTATGATATGCATTCTTTACCTTCTTTGTTCAACGACTCCCAAACGATTCGTTTTTTTTGCAAGCCCTCCAGCGATTGGTCGATTTCGTTTAAAGCGGCGCCTGCGGGCTTTTATCGCCACGAAAGCGACGCCTAGCGGTGAACAGAGAATCTGCGTCTTCATTCAGAATGACGAGACGATGCTGCGAAGAAAAAAATAGAGAAAAAATAAGACAACGCTTTTTTCACGACACGGAGAAAAAAAAATCGAAAAATTTATTTTTGGTTAAAAAGGTTGCATTTTGATATGCTACAAAAGAGCTGATTTAAAAGGCTACGTGGGCGAGCAAATAAAATGCAAAAACTTTATTATTTAAAAATGCTTTTGGTTTTTGATGCATGTTGTTTTTTTTCAATCGAGAAATCACATAAAAATGTATAAATAAATAAATGTTATTTGGTCTGTTTTATATCCTTCCTATCAGGTGAAATTGGTTAAATACGAGTTCATAATCCATAATAATTCTTGCTCCCGTCCATCAATGAACAAATCGATCATCAAAATGTTCATCATAACTCCTCCTCCAGTGAAAAAGTGCATCTTCAGCTTTGTTCAAACTTCTCTCCTGATCCGTCACTTTTAGCGATGCCCCCATGGATTATTTGTGGCCAAAAACGACCTTCTGGTCTTCTCCAGATGTTGACCGATGGACCGGAGTGCTGTGCATCATTGTGATGCTTTCAACCAGACTCTCATCCCGACGGCACCCATTCGCTGCAGAGCACTGCAATGCATCGCTACAACGGTCCCAACGAAGCTTTCGGTTACTTTAAACGCACCGCGTGCGTCGACGTTCAGAGATCTACCGGAGGAAAGCGTCTCTGGCTGAACACGAGTGTTTAAAGGCGGCGATTTAGCCGACCGCTGTTTAATCACCAGCTCATGCATTAATTAATCTGTTAATGGATGCCGTTAATCTCTCTCTGGGGCTTTCAGCATCTGTTTATTTACATGCCCGTCTGGATAAAATCTCGCCTCTTCTAAACAAAAGAGAATAATAGCTAGAGAGCCGTTTTAGGAGACGTCTCAGATGTTTCTCCTAGATCCAGGAGGATTACGAAGCCGTGAAATACACTGGGAGCGGCTCAGATGATCCGAGGAGAAGTCCCCGTGAAAGCAAAAACGTTTTTAGCCGACTAAAATATTTCAGTTTGTCGCTTAAATTAACATGAAGCAACTAAGAATTTTAAGTTGACTCAACTTAAAAAATGTAGGTCGTGGGAACAAGCGCTATTAACTGTTAGGAAGCTCCTCGCTCCGAGGTTAAAGGGCTGTTTTTGTTCCGTCTGAGGCTGAGTAATAAAGTAACGCGCTGAAGTCTGCTGTAAACGCCGCCGCTGGATGCCGAGGAGGGCTCTCCGTCGCTCCAGACGCAGCAGAAAACGCTCGTAAACGTGACAAATGAACCTGACGCGGCGCAGCCCTCCGCTTCGCCTAAAATGAAAAGCAATGTCTTTAAGCTCCAGATAAGTAAAAGCAGCGAGACGCACACGGAGCCTGCGGGAGACAGATACACGGCGTAGAGATGCTCTCTAACACAGGAACACGGGTTCTACAGATCTTCTCTCGGTTACTGCAAATAGAAACACAGTAAAGTTTACCTGTCTGGTGAATTCAAAGCATTTACTTCCTTAATGTGATGAGTTTTACAGTAAAATAGGTCATGCAATAAGCTGTATTTAACTTATATATACATATATATATATATATATATATATATATATATATATATATATATATATATATATATATATATATATATATATATATATATATATATATATATATATATATATATATATATATATATATATATATATATATATATATATATATATAAAAAAAGCTAACTAGTTGTTTGGCAATTTTTAACACTATTTAATAGCCTGCAATGAAAAAAGCATTGGATTTATTTTGGATTTTACTTTAAAACAATTTTCACTCACAAACTTAAAATTTACAAATAAATGGCAAGCTGCATAAAATAAAGCATGCAAAATGAAGTGGTATTTTACTGGAATAAAACTTGCTTCTCTGCAACAAAATCTGATTTTAAAATGTGATAATATATAATAAAAAAATGTATGCTTTTAATTTAGTTGCAAAAGCAACATTTCTCAATTTTATTTAAATTTATTTAAATTAAAATTAAATGTGAAAGTTCATATAAATGATAGACGTATACGGAAACAATAACCGTACTCAAAAGAAAAAAATAATTAAAAAACACAACAAAATGTAAAAGGCTTTTTAGTAAAATTACAACGTGAACGGTAAAGATAAAAAAAAAAAATAGAAACAAAAACAATAAGCTAGTTGCCATGGCAACTTTTTTTCTCATTTCTTATTTTCATTTAGTTTAAGATGAAGTACTAAAATAATTGAATTAAAACGTTTAAACTAAAATTCAACAAGACTACATTTAAAATGTAATATAGAAAATGTTGCAATTCTGATTATTAATAAAAATTATTTTAGCATCGCAATGAAACTAAAACACTGGGAAGCTGTTTCAGAGGAAAAGAAAACTATTATGCTTCGATTAATGAGTAAAAAACATGCATGATGCATCGTTCATAATTCCACATTTGATTTTTAATGTTTATTTACACTAGAGTTTATTCTTTTACCCAGAGCCACAAATGAGGAGCAAAACGAGCAGTTTGTCAGAGAAAACCATAATCCCACAGGACTGGGATCATTTCAAGCGATTCTGCTCTGGGTGCACGATCTCACACGAAAAACAATCGAATAAAAGACGCGCTTTTTATGCCGGATCTCCAAACACGCTAAAAGTGCTGCGCATAAGTGACTTTGATTATCCGCCGCCAGTACGCTGACGTTCATCTGGATCAAAATCAGTCTAATCCCGCTGAGAGCAGGTCTTCAGACGACGTCTCCCACAATCCCACAGAAGATCAAGCAGGCAGAAACCAAAAGCAGATCACCACAAGAAAGCAAGCAGAGGGATGAATCGACGGAAACTAAAACTGAAAAGAAACGGTTTGATGGCCGTACACCTCAAAGGAGCGTTATCATCCCAGTCTTGTGGGAATATAGTTTGCTCTCTCACAAATTGTTTGAAAATAACTAAAAATTAAAACTAAAAGTTAAAATGAAAACTGATAGTACCTCATTTAAGGTTACCGAATACTTTAATAATATATAAAGAATAAAATAGAATTTAAAAAACTAAGTAAAATGATGGATGTTTGTAGAGTTTGTAGAATGTATTATTAGATTATTATTATTATTATTATTATTATTTAAAAATAACAGTTATTATTAATAATAATACTAATTATTTTATTATTAGTAGTAGTAGTAGTAGTATTATTATTATATTAATAATAATAATTACAGTCATTATTATTATTATTATTATATATAGAAAATAACAGTTATTATTAATAATAATAGTAATTATTAGTAGTAGTAGTAGTAGTAGTAGTAGTAGTATTGTTATTATATTAATAATAATAATTACAGTTATTATTATTATTATTATTATTATTATTATTATTATTATTATTATATTAAAAATAACAGTTATTATTAATAATACTAATTATTTTATTATTATTAGTAGTAGTAGTAGTAGTAGTAGTAGTAGTAATAATTACAGTCATTATTATTATTATTATTATTATATAGAAAATAACAGTTATTATTAATAATAATAGTAATTATTAGTAGTAGTAGTAGTAGTAGCAGTAGTAGTATTGTTATTATATTAATAATAATAATAATAATAGTTATAATTATTATTAATAATAATAATAATAATAATAATAATAATAATAATAATAATATAAGGACAAAGTACAAAAACAAAGTAAACCAACATTTTTATTCACCAAAACTGAAGATAGAAATAAAAATAAATAAAAAGGCAAAAGCCCATAAACAAAAAAATTTATATCACACTAACACCTAATTTAAAACATTATTAAATACTACAATTACAAAATTATGAACAAAAAACTGAAATAAAATAAAAAAATAAAACAAAACTACTAAAATTAAAAACGAATAACAAAGCTACCAAAATGAAAATATAACATTTGAAATATTAATAAATAACAAAACTGAAATAAATCCATAAAGCTAAATGGAAGCATATTTTTGAAGCTTTAAAATATTCAGCATATTTTATAAAAAAACCCATAACAAAAAAAAATGAAAACTGAAAATATCACCATAAACGGTAAATAATAATAGTTTATAGTTAGATATGATTTCTACAGTATACTATATATATTAGTAAATAGTATTTAAATGTATTTCTTTATTTATTGGTTTATCGTACCGTGGCAGATATAAGCTCCGTGTTTACCTGCATGTTCAGGAGTTTACGTCACGGATCCAGGATGTTGTTGCTTCTCTGCCGAAGCTGAGACATCAAGCTGTGTTTCTAGATCCGTTATTTTTAAGAAAGCTACGCTGTGCTTCTGTCTTCGGCCAAACAGAGCGAGTCTAAAGGTCTTTGGAGCTCGTTCTGCTAATTGGCTCGTCAGAGGAAGGCAGTAATTATGTGTTCGGCCTGACAGCGTTCTGTCAAACAGTCCCAGCATTCTCTCTGAGGCCGAGGGTTCCCATGACAACGGCCCTCGCCTGCGCCGGAGCATCTGTGTGTAAACCTGACCGCGTGTGTGTGTGTGTGAGTGTGTGTGTGTGTGTGTGTGTGTGTGTGTGTGTGTGTGTGTGTGTGTGTGTGTGTGTGTGTGTGTGTGTGTGTGTGAGTGTGTGTGTGTGTGTGTGTGTGTGTGTGTGTGTGTGTGTGTGTGTGTGTGTGTGTGTGTGTGTGTGTGTGTGTGTGTGTGTGTGTGTGTGTGTGTGTGTGTGTGTGTGTGTGTGTGTGTGTGTGTGTGTGTGTGTGTGTGTGTGTGTGTGTGTGTGTGTGTGTGTGTGTGTGTGTGTGTGTGTGTGTGTGTGTGTGTGTGTGTGTGTGTGTGTGTGTGAGTGTGTGTGTGTGTGTGTGTGTGTGTGTGTGTGTGTGTGTGTGTGTGTGTGTGTGAGTGTGTGTGTGTGTGTGTGTGTGTGTGTGTGTGTGTGTGTGTGTGTGTGTGTGTGTGTGTGTGTGTGTGTGTGTGTGTGTGTGTGTGTGTGTGTGTGTGTGTGTGTGTGTGTGTGTGTGTGTGTGTGTGTGTGTGTGTGTGTGTGTGTGTGTGTGTGTGTGTGTGTGTGTGTGTGTGTGTGTGTGTGTGTGTGTGTGTGTGTGTGTGTGTGTGTGTGTGTGTGTGTGTGTGTGTGTGTGTGTGTGTGTGTGTGTGTGTGTGTGTGTGTGTGTGTGTGTGTGTGTGTGTGTGTGTGTGTGTGTGTTTGTGTGTGTGTGTGTGAGTGTGTGTGTGTGCGTGTGTGTGTGCATATTACCTTGCAAAATCAAGAAGATTGAGCTGTTCAGACAACAAAAAGTAATAATACATAAATAAATAATAATAAATCACACACACACACACACACACACATCAAAAAGCAAATATATAATTTACATTACATATAAATGTGATAAATAAAGTGAATAAATAAAAAAATTAAAAAAATTAAATGCAATGCAATAAATAAATACTATATATATATATATATATATATATATATATATATATATATATATATATATATATATATATAATATATATACTAATTTTGCATTTTAGATGATAGATTTTGTTAATAAAAAATATTTTCAATTTTTTTATATATAAAATAAAAAACTATACATTAAAAAAAATAGGGTTCAAAATAAAGTAGTAATAAGAGAAAAAAATAATAAGAGAAAACCCAGTAACAAAATAACATTAAAAAAATTGAAAAAAATGTATAAATATAGAAAAATCTCGTCAAATGTTAAAAAAAACCTGAAAATAAAAATGACTAAAACTGATATATGACAGTAAAATATGAAAGTATTATTATCATATTAAATCAATAAGACTAAAAGAGCAGTAGTAGTTGTGCAGCAAAGAATATTAAAAAAAAAAAAAAAAAACTTGTAAATAAAACAAATATCATTGGAAAAGGTTTTTTTGCCGTTAAATGCCATTTATGTATTGTACCTCAATATTTCACGTTTAATTCAGTGCATTATTTGCGATTATTTGAGATGTTTGCTAGCAGTTTCAGAGTGAGACGTGTTGTTGTCATTCGGTCCCGTTAATAAACGAACAAATAAATCGTTTCAATCACAAATAAAGCTGAAAAAACATTTTTTTTTCAATAATATCAAAACGAAAGCCATTCAAACGCGCAACGAATTAGAAAATATCAGTCGTGTATGTCAAGAAAAAGAAAAAGGAAAAGTTGCACGAGCAGCCAATCAGATTTAATGAGCAAGATGAAGGCAGGTGTGACAGGGAGGTGATGAAGACGTCTTGGCTGCTGGAAATAAGTATAAAATATAGATCTTTCTCGATGCATTCGAGGCTGAAGGTGCCTCAGACCAATGCATCTCTCTTCATCATCATCATCATCATCATCATCATCACCACCACCGAACTCAATCTTTTATGGAGGAGTTTAATAATACAAACGAGTCAGAAGCCTCTTTTTATTGCAATTATGTATGCTTGTTTTCAGCGGCGCTCAAATAAATAAGACTGTCTGCTGTGGATATAAAAAAAAACCTATTCGTCAAAAAAAAAGCGACAGCAAAGACATTTATCACGCTCAAAAAAACTTATTTAACTGATGCAATTAATTTAATTAACTTGCGTTAAAGTTAAAAACATGACTTTATAGATATGGAATATTTCGTGTTTGATCCCTTTGCTTGCTTGACTGATGCTACATTTAATATTTAACATCATCTTGCAGCCAAACGTATTCATTTACGCATTTTTATTATCAACATCCGTAATAATCGTTT
>NW_025048437.1:117500-140000 GCF_018831695.1 Puntigrus tetrazona | reverse complement strand
AGACACGAAGCCGGAGGAGGCTGAGACTTGAGCTTGAACTTGACCGTGAGGACGGCCCGGGCAGCCGGACGGGAGTCTGACCCCGCTGTTATCCCGCGGGGCTGAGAGCCGGCCCTCATTAGCATGTCCCCCGCCCGCCGTCGGTTATAAGAGCGGGGCTGGGAGAAAGCACCGAGACGCTCCCCGCGGCTCCGCCAAAGACGCGGCTCCTCTCCGGCAACGAAGGGAATTATTTTTCGCGGATTTAAACTCGTAAGAGCTGGAGAAGACGTGAAGGCGGTGCCAGGTTTGTTTGGCTGTGTGTTTTGATGCGTCTGAAGCACTGTGAAGTCTTTGGATTTATTTGATTTTAAAGAGCAGCACTGCTTTATTGCTTATGATTTTGTTTTAGTTAGCGTTTTATTTGTATTCGGTATCGTTAGTGTTTTCCTTTAGCTTTCATATTTAACTTTTAGTTATTTAATCAACATATTTGTGTGTGTGTGTGTGTAGAAAGCTTTATTTTAAGTGCATTTTTAAAGTCACTTGCATTTTTGTTTGCTTTACGAATCAGAAACTTTGGCTTTAATGAACGCTGTTTTGTTACTATTATTATTGTTTTCGTTCACATTTTTACTCATATTTAATATCATGAATATTTCCTTTCAGCGTTCACGTTTAGCAAAACCAATGTTTCGTGTAAATAGAGTTTGCATTCATTTTTATTTCAGGTTATTTTAGTGCATCAAGTTTTAAAAAGCACGTAAATAAATGAAATATTTTTACATGCATATTTTATTTTATTTCAATTAAAAGGAGAGCTTTTTTATGATCTCAACCTCCGACTTTCGTTAACTATAATGACCCTTTTATTAAGCATTTAACCCTTTGCAGTCCACCTCACTTCTGTTTAATTAATTAATTGCTTCTTAATTTCTTCCTGAAATGTTTCCAGTCAAACTGAGGTCTCTGCATCTTTGCCAAATCCCAGATTAACCCTCGAGGTCCGTACTCTGTATTTTGTTTTAGTCCTAACCGTGTTTGATTCAGCCGAGGTCGTGAAGGTTCCGGTGCGCACCGGGGGTCACGTGACGGCGGCCCTCGTCCAATCACAGCTCTCGGGTGATGATGAGCGTCATAAAACATCTCTCACTTTCGCTGTGTGAAAAAAAACAAAACAAAACAGTGAGCTTTTATGGTTTTTTGTGTTTGTAGTTACGTAAAAAAACGTATATTTTGAACCAGACAAATGGCAAGAAACGCATTCAAACGAAGCAGAAAGACTGAAATAGGTTTTATTCAGAACAGGTGCTCTCTTCAATCTGAATAGATAGTTGTATAGGATATAGGATGTTATATATGTGCATATGATATTCTGTTTTATCAGAAACCAAACACACATTTATTACTGGGTGTGTTTGTATAAAAACACAACGTGAAACTCCATCCAGATGACCACTCGGTAGCTATGGCAACGCACACACACTCTGCAGTGGTGCAAGATTTTTTTTTAATTGTTATCTGCTGCCTCTGAATGGTTTTTGTCTCACACAGGTGTGGAGAGAGAGAGAGAGAGAGAGAGAGAGAGAGAGAGCTGTGTAAAAAGCTTTAGGAAACTGCTCAGGTGTTCTGTGAATTGCGTCCTTTTTTTTTTTTTTTTTTTTTTTTTTTTTTAAGGGAGATCAGTGTACACCAAGGTGGGAGACAAATTAACTCTAGCACCCCATTTGACCTTTTTTTTTTATGTAATATTATTATTATCATCGCTTCGTGTTTGCGCCAATTAAATCAATGCATGCATTTATACTTAAAATACAATGCATCTCAGCATTTCTGATGCTTCCGGGCTGCAGTTTAATTCTAGCAACATTCTGGCAAAAGCACTTGAAAAAATGACTCCTGAATGCATGCTGCACACCAGGAAATACTGCAAAAAAAATATTACTTTCACCATTCTAGTTTCAAATAAAAATGCACATGGATTAATTTTTTTTTTTAGAAATGCAGGGTCTTCTCGAAACTCGGTTTATTTGCAGAGAGCGTGCATTTAATGCCAGATAAAACGTAAAGAATAGCTTCGCGGAAAGCGGGTTTTGCTGTCTGTATTTAAACAAGGCACCTCTGATTCACACAGAGATCTTTAAGAATCAAAATAATTCATACGGATGGAAATGGCAGGATATTTCATTCGCGGTAGACTGCATTAGCAACAAATAAATAAGCATACAAAAATTGCAGTAAATCAGACTGTGTGTTGTTGATGTGTTTCACACACACACACACACACACACACACACACACACACACACACACACACACACACACACACACACACACACACACACACACACTTTTCTCTTGTAAACGAGTGGATCGCGAGAAAACAGGTAGTTTCTGAATTATTTTTCTGAACTTTATAGGAAGTGAATATAATAATTTTTCACATTCATAAATAATTACGATGGAAAAAGACCTTTTTAATTCGATTGGTTGTTTTTTTTTGCGATCTGAGATATTTTTAGAGGACGGAGACTCGAAGAGAATTATATAAATATACCTCATTTGCGTTCAGTCGTAAACCTTATTTGTGTCTCAAAAGGTCGCAAAAATGAAGAGCCGGCGTGTAAACGGTCACGATCGACCGGAAGCTGAGCGTCTGATCATGATCCAGATCTCAGAATAGATTTTTTTTTTACATTTTATTCTGTGGAAAGAGCGAACCCGAAAGATTATTTTCTTCACGAAACGACGAGCGCGTGAAACATTCGATTATTAACAGAAACAGTGAACGATTTAAAATAGAATTAAACATTTTAAACTGAAAAATGTGCGTGTGTGTGTGTGTGTGTGTGTGTGTGGCAGCTTCCACGTTTACGTTTTCACATTAACGAACATATCTAAATGTTGTACTGCACAACAGACACAGCGCCATTCCTCGAAATGAAAAATAAAATAAAATAAAATAAAATGCATTCGTGTGATAAAACGCACGCGTGAGCTAATTGGATGACGTCATCGCGCGCTTCCGTTCGCTCCGCGCGACAAGATCCTCAGATGCGCGAGGCCTGTGACTGAAACGTGACTAAAAATGTGGAATCGGTGTCAGCAAAAGCCTTTAATATCCGCGATCCTGAATATTTGTGTGCTTGGTCATCTCACAGCGAACGAAGGCCTATGATATCGCAGGAAGTTTCACTCGGCTTTTATTAAAGCGCTGCTTTCGGCGCGTCTTCGGTTTTATTTTGACGCTTTTTGAACTTTTAGCTCCGTTCTAACGCGGGGTTGCATTGCTCTTACGTGGCAGAAATAGACCTGCTACGATTTGCACGGGTGAGATCCCGAGTAACTTCCAAAAACACGACCGCAATCAAATCCGAGACTCTTTTAGAAACGCAAAAGCGGCGCTTTCGGGTTTTGCCGTTTCTGATGTTCAACGCGTCCGTTCGCTGAGAATCTGCACATGCACGGCGGGTTACTTTCTGTCTTTTTTTTTTCCCTCCCCCGGTGGCTCGAGCGCGCGCGCGCGCCGGTTTGAACGCGCCGCGCGCAGAGCGCATCACGCCGACGCCGACCAACCGGAGCTCGCGCCGCCGGGTTATTCAACATGGCGAGTCGTGCGTCCGTTCCAGGCGCGCGCGTCCCGTTACACACGTGAAGCGCGCGCGGCTCCCCCTGTCCCTCTCCGCGCAGTCATGACCGGGGGTCCTGCGCCAGAAAACCGCGAATGAAATACGGACGTCAAGGGAACGCGCGTTTTCTCGCCTTTTGGGAGAACGTTTTAGCAAGAGCCGTTATCCATCAAGCCGTTGCTTTGTGCATATTAGTGGGATGCATTAATAAAACGCGCGGTTTTCCCTGGCAACACACACAGTCTGCTGCAATGGTGCTTTACGCTAGGAACGGATGCTTGCTTTGTCTCTCTCTCTCTCTCTCTCTCTCTCTCTCTCTCTCTCTCTCTCTCTCTCTCTCTCTCTCTCTCTCTCTCTCTCTCTCTCTCTCTCTCTGCCCCTCCCCTCCCGTTCCCTATCTCCTTCTCTCGCGCTCTCGGTCCGTCAGTCTCTCGGTCTCTCGCACGGAGACGCTGTTGGATGTAAACGAACGAAGGGAAAGCGCCGGAGCCGCGGCGGAGGAGCGCGGAGCCTCCCCTAACTTTCAGCCTCCACTTCGATTCGGAGCCGAAGACACGAGGACGCGGTGAGCACTCGCCTCGAGCCCGCGTGCGCGTTCGCAGGAGACCCCCTAAACCGTTCGACGCGTCCGTTTCGCTCTCAAACTTTCCGTTTTCGAGCGCAATTTCAAAGTTAACTCCGCGAACTGTTTTTTTTTGTTGTTGTTGTTTTTTTAGCAGTCGCTTTCCCCCACAAAATGCGTGAATGGTTTCTTCGGGGTTTCTTATTCTGCGGGGTCGCGTCGAAACGGCTCGCTCGGCGTCGCTCCGGGGAGGACCGCGGGCACGGAGCGGCTGTCTGAGGCCTGTGATGCAGCTCTGAGTTCTGGCTCTTCGTGGGAAAATGTCGCCAGACTCTCGTGTGTCTGTGGCCCCTCGCTGCTCCCAGACTATATTGTCATGATAATGAGCAGCGGCTCGTTGTTGAACTTGATGTTGACTTCTTCCTCCAGGCCTCGTTTCTCTCGGTCACTTGTTTGTGGTGTTTTTTTCACACGGTTCTTCGGCGAGGATTATTTGAGGGGAACAATAGCCCGATGAATAACGACGGTCGCGCTTTTTTGACGGGAAGAGAAGGGAGCTTTGATAAGAATGGCTTTTTTTTTTTTAAATGTCTTTCTCAATTCGATTTCGCTGTCTGAAATAAATAATAAAACAATTAAATAGTTTAATTGTAAAACAATTTTCATTTTAACCATAATAAATAAACGATGAGTTATTGTTATTGGAATAATTACATTTTAATACTACATTTATTATTTTTACACACACACACACACACACACACACACACACACACACACACATATATATATATATATATATATATATATATATATATAAATGCATACTTATGCACACATATTATAAAACTTTAACTCACACACGTATATATATATCTTAAGCATTTATAGGAAATTTAATTGCACGGAAAAATTATTGCGTAAACATACTTGTGATTAGTGCATGTATATATATATATATGTGTGTGTGTGTGTGTATCATGATTCTACATTTTAATATGTTATACACACACACACACACACACACACATATATACATGCACTAATCAGAAGTATGTTTACGCAATAATTTTTCCGTGCAATTAAATTTCCTATAAACGCTTAAGAGACTCTAAAGCTGTTTCTATAGAAGTGCTCTCCTGTGTGAAGTGATTGACTGCTGGTGTGTTTCGTGCAGCTTCACATCAACAGGTGCCGACGAGGCCTTCGTGAAGAAGAGCCCGCGAGGTCTCGGGACGCGTCGTTATCATTCGTTTCATTAACCGCTGAATTAAACGCTCTTCATTTCGTCTCGCTCTTTTAAGCAGCGCTTTTACTTCTCTTGTTTGGCTGTGATCGTTTAAACGATGCAACTTTTAAAACGTTTCATATGTGCTGAAAACGTGGAAGATCGGACTCCTTCAGCGCAAAAAAAAAAGAAAAATTGGAAAATTATGGATATGAACGCAAAATAATTTGTCAGACACACACACTTAAGATCATATTTAATAATCTCACGTGCTGTAATATCTGGTGAGAGAAACTGTTCGATCCACCTCACTTTTATACCATATTTCGCTTTAGGATATTTGTATTATAAGGTGAGATTATCCGAATAAACGCAAAAGCATCTTTCTAGCTAAACAACTCTTTATTTATTCGTGCCGTTGATCGTTTAGAGACGCATAAATGATGGTTAAAAGGATTACAGAGGTTTGGGGCCAGTTGCATGTCGGAGAGAATACAGTGTTTTAATTGACTTCTGCCCAAAAACTAAAATAATTTTCGTACATATACGGCTGTAAAAATTTTTAAACATTTTAAATCGCATGATAAAAAAAAAAAACACAGTCATTTTAAAGCGTGATAAAACTCTTGTTTTTTCAGGAAAAGTTTAAGTAAAGCTACTTTTCTGTCGAATAATGAAAGCGGTCTGCGTTTTAAAAAAAGAGAGAAAAAAGGCAAAGAAAACAGGGAAAAAATAAAGAAAACGAGGAACATTGTAGAGCATTAGAAAATGGGATTTTAAAAAATACAATAATTATTTTTTATATTAGAAACGGCTGCGAAAACGAATTACATTTGCTGCTAATTAGAGACATGCATTTATTTAATTCACTTCCGAGTGTTTTCTTCGGTTTATTCTGAGTATTTTATGGCATTAAACTGCAGGTTATTTATGCCATTTTGCGCTCTGACAAAAAAAAAAAAACAGAAAAGAAAAGAAAAAGAAACGCGAGAGACAGAAAGGTGCAGAGAGGGACGCTCTTACAAAATATATGTAAACGATTCAGTGCAATCTAAAAAATAGCCTAAAATGTAGAAATTGTAGAAACGCGTCGCTAAGATGAGAAATGAAGTGTGTTTGTGTTTTAAGGAGCTCGTTCAATCATCCTTCTCTCTCCGTCGATTAAAACGACTCTCCTCTGATGCTCGGCTCCTTTCGGTTTTCGTCCACTTAGGCTTCTCTAGGATCACAAACGATGACTAATTTTAGATCTGAAGAGCTATCTTGTAGTGTGTGTGTGTGTGTGTGTGTGTGTGTGTGTGTGTGTGTGTGTGTGTGTGTGTTAATGACACTGTATGCAGAGAATGGAACATTCCACCATGTAAACCAATAGATATGTGGACGGATCCATTATGGTTGCAAACCAGTGTGTGTGTGTGTGTGTGTGTGTGTGTGTGTGTGTGTGTGTGTGTGTGTGTGTGTTTAATGACGTGGTCTGAAATATTTCACCTAAATATAGCGCTTCACGGAGACCGGTGCAGTTAAAGTCGTGCAGGATAATAAAAGCCACCTTAGAAAAACATAAAAGCCTAAATAATGCCATGTTTGACTCTCAGACAGAGAACCACAGGCCTGTGTGTAAAATCAGGAATGAATCCGATTACTCAGCGCCATCCATTCACACCATTTTTTTTCCCCTCGGTTCAGTTTTCTGGGATGAATTATATCTATATTCAGCGCACGCGGCGGAGTCTCGCGCTCATTGTCGTTTGAAAAGCGCGTGCATTGTGGTTATTTTATTGTCATGGTAACGAACGCCATTCGCGGAGTGACTCCGGGCCTCTATGGAAATATGAAACGCGTTAAATGAACAACGGCGGGAAACGAGAGAAACTGTTCACGTGTCGTGTGCAGTGTTTCAACATCAGCTTTTAATGCGCGAGCTTAGAGATTTGGGCTGTGTGTGTTTACTTTTCTTCAACAAATAAACACAAAAAACATCCAATCATTTATTGCGTGTATGCATGCACGCATATGTTGTTATAAAACTTAAATTCACACACACACACACACACACACACACACACACACACACACACACACACACACACACACACATATATATATATATATATATATATATATATATATATATATAAATCATATCATATCACATTTTAATATTATATTACACACACACACACATACACTATATATATATATACATACATATATATATATATATATATATATATATATATATATATATATATATATATATATATATGTGTGTGTGTGTGTGTGTGTAACTTATATTAAAATGTGATATGATATGATATATGATTTTTTTATATATGTGTGTGTGTGTGTGTATAATCATTCTACATTTTAATTTTTAACACACACACACACACACACACACACACACACACACACACACACACAACATATAAAATGCAAAAGTTTGTCTTTCAGGGACAGGGGAGCATAAAGCATGCATAAAGTAGTTCATATAAAAACAGTGGAAGCCTGTCCCCATTTATTGAAATAAAAGACTTGAGCAGACTTGCGAGAAAGAGGCGGAGTCAGGGGAAGTGGGTTGGGCCTTGTAATGAGGTCAGTCGCTTCTGCTCTGAAGATTGAAGAGTGTGCGTTTCATCTTTAGTCAGATGTTCAGGCCTGTCACCGACCCAAGCCTTAACCAGTGCTCTTTGGATTTATAAAAGCACGTGGAGGGAGCCGAAAGAGCCGGGTATCAGAAAGTAAGGTAGGCCCGTGTCTGGCTGGGATAGTTCATGTGGATCTCTAATTGCGGCGCTTTTATCAATATAGCTGAATATAGCTGTGTCGTGTTTTGACAGAGATGTGTGTCTGTGAAAAAAAAAGTGATATGGAAATTAATATTCGAGTTTAACATCATTGGTCAAAACACAAGCCTGCTGAGTTTATATGAGTTGCTTCACCTGTGCGTGTGTGTGTGTGTGTGTGTGTGTGTGAGGGAGATCTTAATGAATTGCCTTATGCTGATGAATGAAACGAGACTTGGATTAAGGCGACGCGCGAAAGCTCCCCGTTCGTTCCCGAGTCCTCACCGACTCGTGGGTCTCGGTGAAACGGTCGCGCGTGTGTTCAGCCTCGACACTCTCACCGCGAGCGCGCATCCGGAGCGCCGCGGCCCCTTTAACGCGCACGGGCTGGTTTTTCTCTTTGGTTATCTAGCTGTATGAGTTTATGAATATCATAAAGCTAGAGAACCGAAAGTAGAAACTAATCCCACTGACTTCACGAGCCGCGGAGTCGGAGACGCGGAGAACAGAGAGAGAGAGAGAGACGCGGAGCGCGAGAGGCAACGCACGCCTGAAACTGAATTAGAGCAGGGATGCGCGTGGGATGCGTTAACGACGCGTGCTGCGTCCAGGGAGCATCATCACGCGTGTGTGTGTGTGTGTGTGTTTCGGGTCCCTCTCGGGGCCTTTGACGGCGTCGTCCGCGCGTGGTGCGTTGTGCTCCGGCTCGAGCCTGACGCGGATGTCGGTGTCGCGCCGCGGTTAACGGATCCTCCGGTGGCTCGCGATTCGGGCTCGTTTCGCGCGCCGTTAATCGCGTCACGCGCGGAAAGTAATGCAAAGCGACGCGGGGCCGGTGCTATCATTCGCGTCACGGTCATTCACGTTTCAGCAGTGACGCACGGATCGGCGCATTAAGGAGCAGCGCGTGGAAATGCACGAGCTGGTATCATTTAAAGCGCACTTAAGCATCCGCGTTGCGTGTTCTTCAATTCGGCTGGCGAAAATACGTTGCGCGAACGTTCCGCTAACGTTGCAGTTAAGTTACGAACACGTGCTGACGCTTTGAACGTAATCCAGAGCCTGACGTTTGGCATTCATAAACGACAAATATTCAGGGATCGCTTAGGCCTTGTGTTTCACTGGCAGTGAGTCTTCCCGGATCAGAAAATGGAAATGCAAGACCCGTACTAGGGCGAAAGTTAGGGCACGCATTTGTAGGAGAACATTGGTGCTCTAAATACAGACAAGGGATGAGGTTTAAAAGTGAAGCTCTGGAAAAAGGTCACAGCTCTTGTAGCTGAGAGTGCGTGAAAACGTCTCGCCCTTAAAAGTTATGAAGATCCCGTGACCTCTGAACATTCAAAATGCCTGTTTTTTTATATTTTAAAGGGGATTTGGCAACTTATGATTTGGAAACGCTACGGAAACGTTGCTTTTTAGTTCACCAGGTAGCCTAAAAAAAGTAAACATACAAGCTAAAATAAAAGAAATGCTGCTTAAATACTGTTTTCGTAATCCAAAGCGAGACGTTTCGGGCCATTGAGAGTCTTTCTGTAATGGACCCATCGGTTCATTCCTGATTAGTCAAGAATACGGAAATGCGAGACTGGTTTCGATCATAAAATGCCATTATATGCCGAATGACGGATAATGTTTGTGGCGCTAACGCTTTGAGAACCAGAGGACATACTGTTCGTTCTGTTACCGTGTATCGAGATGATATTTATTCACAAATCTGACAAAGCCTGGTTTCTTGTTAGCTGCAGCAGAGCTTCAGGTGGGCAATGAATGCAAGAGAGCAGCCCCTAACACAAACAAACCATCTGCCCAAAATGCAAAGCTTTGCTGTACGTCAGCGCGGCGCTCAGAGGAATACCCCTGTATTATCACGGCCCTGGACTAGCGTAGCGTTAGCATGACGCACACGCTCCGGCTCAGAGCCGCACGAATGCCTCCGAAACACACGTCGCGGCAGCGTCCGACAGCTTGCCGTAGATTTATAGGCGCTTTTTGGAGGCGGAATGCAAATTGCGCCCGAAGCAGCGAGATCTTTTTGTCTTCCTGTCTTTATAGCGCTAGTTGAAACACCATGCGGGCATATTTTAATGCAGCGGCCTGATACGCATCAAGGGTTCGGTTGCCGTTTAAAAAACAGGAAGCGCTGGTCGTTTTCACTCATGCATTTAAAAAAAGCATCGAAAGCGACCGTCGGTGATCTGGAATAGGATACGAAATACGGCGGCGTTCTAATGTCGTCTCTGTCTCTCTGATTTCAGCTCGCGTGGAAGCGCCTCACGGATGCTGAGCTGGAGACAGCAGGTAAAGCATCTTCAATCCGGCAGCATCGTACATGTGCTTCATAAAGACAACTTCACGCCGCAGCTTGCCTAATTTGATCGGGTTTTATTCACGGTGCATTTCTTAAAATAGAAGTAGGTGTGCTCGGAGGGGCCGGTTGTCATCTCTCCGGCCGCTAGACGCCGAGTTTGTGCGACCGATGAATGCGCGCCGCCTGATGTAAGGTTCGTTTCGTCGCCGTGACGATCGAGAACCACCAAAAACGACCCGAATGATGAGTTCAGAGCGAAGGGCGCTCGCAAAAAACCCTTCAGTTCATCCAAAAGAAAAAAACGAAGGCACATCAACCAGACGCCATTATCATTAATGCACTCCGGGAACATACTCCAGTCATGCATCGGCGCATAACGTGCAACGTTTAGGACAAGCAAAGGTTAAGAACAACGAAAGCCGTAATGAAATCAAACTGACTTAAAAAAAGGCATAATTCTTAAAATGCATGTCCCAGCAAAACAGCACCTCAACTAAAGAGCGCCATTTCCATTCAGCTAAACTGAAGTGTTATTTTAGCTCGTTTAATTATTCAGTTGCATTTTCATAAAAACACACGACCGATTAGACCAGTGCAGCTGGTGTTATATTAGCTTTTACTAATTCAACTCTTTTTTCTGAATGCATAACCATTCAAACCGAAGACAGTGCTATTTTAGTGTTAAACACCAACCTTAAGTCATTCTTCGAGCCCATCCAGCTGAACCCAAAACACTTTTCATGTTCTCATAACTACTAAACGCACTCCCACAAACCACCCAAAACGGTGCTATATCAGCGTCTTTCCTTCTCAACGCACATCCGCCTAAACCCCAAAAGCGTGCTGTTTAGGTGTTTAATAACCACACGAAGCCGCGATTATTCAGACGCGCTCTTTCTGAACGCACAGCCGGCTAAACCGAAAAAACAGCGCCTTGTTTGTGCGAAGAATGAAGCGTGCGTGTTTGAGGCGGCTGTTGTTTGTCACGGACGGAGTGTCCAGGAAAGAAGCCCTCTTTAACATTTCTATGCAAACTAGAGCTTGAATAATGAGATGTATTTATGAAGGCGGGGGGTTCGGGGGCCCGGGGCCTCCATTGGCGCAGTGCAGCTGTGAAAAGAGTGGGCTTCTTTTTCCCACGGCCGGCCAGACACAAAACAGCCCCCTCGGCCCGCCGGGGTCATGTCACGCCGCTAATATATACGTACGGAGAAAGAAAAAGAACGCATCGAGAGTTGTGCGAATTAACGAGCTGTCTGACGAGACACACGGAGCTCGTGCATTGCTTTTCGTTCGTCCGGTTTCTGTCTAAAAGCCTAAAAGTCCTGGCGGTTTTCAGCTCGTTCCATGTTAGCACTGAATTAGCATTTACTGCCGTTTTATCGTTCACTCCCGCACTCGATGAAAGCAATAAGCCGCTAAAATATGATGCACTGCAGCGATTTTAACCACATTTGACGGAGATGCAACTATTTGAAAATCTGGAATCTGAATGTAAATATTGCAAAAATCGCCTTTGAAGTTGTCCAAATGAAGCTCTTAATGCATGCTGCCAATCAAAAAATGAAGTTTTGATACATTTACGGTAGGAGACTTGCTAAATGTCTTTCGCTTAATGTCCTAATGATTTTTGGCACAAAAGAAAACTCACACAGTGCATTTTTTGATACCGCTACAAATATACAGACATATTAAAAACGTTTTATAATAAAAACATTATATATATAAATTGTATAATTTTTCACTTAAATTGATATGTATGTAAATTAAAAAACGCACAAACTTTTTTTAAAAAGCCTAAAAACCCTAAATTACAGGAGTAAAAAAATTAATTAATAATAAAAAAAATATATATATATATACATACATATATATATATATATATATTTATATATATATATATATATATATATATATATATATAAAAAATATTTATATATATATGAATATTTATATATATATATATATATATATATATATATATATGTATTTAAAATGCTTTGATTTACTCCAAAGCTCATTAAGCGGCAAAGGTTTATTAATTCTTTTCCATCATCCATCTGTCACGTTAAACTTGGCCTTGTGTCTGAGACTGTTAGACCAACACATAGCAACTTAGAAGGAATGTCTCACTGCGAGACATTCAACAAGATCTGTGATCTATGTCCAAATAATAGGGGGCCAGCTGTGTGTGTGTGTGTGTGTGTGTGTGTGTGTGTGTGTGTGCGCAGCGCTTCAGGACCTTCATGAATTTGAATTCGTCCCACTTTTGAATGTGGGAAAATGTTTGGAATATCATTAGCGGAGAAGAGCTGCATCAAAAAGTGACGTCAGTTCTGAATGAAACCAGCTTCGGTGAGGATGCATCGATTTATAACGATCACAACTTGAATGAATTAAAACGTTAAGCATGTAAGGCCCGTGAAAGCACAACGACATTATGATATTTCACATTATTTGCGGTACATTTATTTCGTGCGGTAATGTGTACAAATGTTTCGTGTATAACACTGTGAAACGCAACCTTTTTTTAAGGAAACGAATACTGTATCAAACATGCATTAAACGGAGCAAATAATGACAGTTAAAGACATTTATAAAGTAACTAAACATTTAAACGCTGCTCGCTTTCATTTGCGAACCCTGAAAAAAAGACTGGAGTAACGACGCTGTAAAATTCAGCTGTGCATCACAGAAATAAATTCTATTTTAACGGACATTTACAAAGCGAGCTGCTATTTTACATTGTAATAATATATCACATTTTTAAAGGTAGTTTTGATTCAATAAATGCAGCACTGGTGAGCGGAAGAAACATCTTCACATTCACAGCCTGTGACATAAAATGAGCGAAATTCTCAAAATGGAAGGTGTTTATGCTCTTTTACGATTAGCTTACGTTTCGCTGAAGTATCAACTTTACCTCACAGGTGTCCTTTCATAACGTATTTATTTATGGGTTATGAAAAGTTCGTATTTGGTTACTTCCGACAGGTTGTTATACGTGCACTCTTCGTTTTTAGCGGTGTCTGTGAGCTTTTAGCGCACTTTAACATGCATTAAATACATATGCATATACACAGCATTGTTTTTAGTCCCCTGCGTCCCTCTCTTTGGCTCTTTTGATGGTTTTTCCTGTACATATATATATATATATCTATCTATCCGCAGGGATGCCGTTCCGCTCAATTAGCTCGTCGGGGCCTTGTTTACCCTTCTTTATGTGGGAGAAGCTCAAAGACACAAGGCTGTCCTTTCAGTAGATGGGAGCCGGCGCGCCTCGGGTGATTCAGATGGAAATGTCTCGGGAGTCTCCCTGTAATTAGCTCCGTGCGTGTGTATTGTGAGGAGATGTGTAGGGTGCTGATGTACTGAAGGACCCCGGCTCTTTGAGCAGCTCTTCACTCGGCTCTTAAAGACCCGCGGCGCAGGTGATTTCCCAGTGCTGCACAAACAAAGCCTCGGGATAAATAAATGTTGGTTTTCTGGGGCCTTTACAGACGTTTAGGGAAGAGAGATAGCATAAAGCTGTATTTGCTGGCGTTTGGGATGCTTCGTGACGCATTACTAATCATACACTTATGAACACATGTCTATATATATATATATATATATATATATATATATATATATATATATATATATATATATATATATATATATATATATATTAAAAAAAAATCTGGATATTTTTGTTGAGGTGCCTGTGCATTTATAAGCAGCATTATTTAATAGAACTATTCTAGTTTGTCTAGTTCATATTTAGATTTTTAAAAATATATTTTCTGTTTTTACTTTAATAGTAAAGTTTATATACATTCCTGTTTATTAGTTTTAATATTTTTGGTGTGATTCTCTTCTGTTTATTAGTTATAAATATTTTTAAAGGTCTATTTTCTTTAACTTTAATTTTCATTTGTACTAGTTTTTATTTTTTAAACATCTACATTAATTTTGTCATTTATATTTTCTTATTTTATGCATATATATATATATATATATATATATATATATATATATATATATATATTATTTTTTTTTAAGTGTATCTAGCTTTTTAGTTTATTATTTGTTAGTTTTTCATCTTTTTTTATTGTGATTCTTGTATTAGTTTTTGAATATCTATATAGTTTCTTTTTACTATTTTAGTAAATTTGTTTCGCTATTTGGTCATTTTTATTTACTAGTTTTTAAATATGTTTATAGAGTTGAAATTAAATTTTGCGTATTAGTTTTAGTTAATTTTTTTGTTTTTTTAGTACTTCAACTCAAACCAAACGATGATGAAAACGGTTGCCATGGCGACTGTCTGAAATAAAATAAATTCTTTCATGTCAGACATTTTTTTTTTTATACACCTTTGTCAACTTTTTTCAACACTTTTTAAAGATTTCAGCTAAAATGCATTTAATTTAGTTTTAAATTAGTTTTATTCAACTAACCTTAAGTTAACTATGTAATGCATCTCAACCCAAAAGTCCCCAAGGCTGGAAATAATGTTAATTAATCAAATGTTCCTCTACAACCTGCTGATTCTTGCCTGGCATTCCCTAAAAGTTAATATGACGTTAAAAAAGACAGCTGCGATGGTCTGGAGGATGATCTTTCAGTCACAGAAAGCATCCTCAGAAATACAGTGCCGATTAATTACAGCGTTTTACCCGAAAATCCTTCATAGTGTGGAAGTGGAAAGGTTTTCTGTGGACACGGATGAACTAGTGGAATGAGCCGCGACGCGCTTTTATTCTGCTCTCCAGCACCTGCATCAAAGCAGCTGATCTGAAGTACTCAGACGATCGGCGTCAGCACAAACTCAGCCCAAATATTCACGCGCATCGCATTCGGCCTCTTCCTTCTCGGTGGAGAGGATGCGGCGCAGAAGGGGGTCGTTACTATGGTTACAAATTATAAGTGCCGACCAGCAGAGAAACAAATAAGAAGCTCTCACGCCTCAGAACTGCATGTGTGTTTAAGTTCAGAGAAAACACTGAGATGGAGAGGATCGTGACGTAACACGGATGCAGGAACACAAATATAAGGCTTGAATATAATATAAAAGCATTCATCAAAATGCATGTAAAATTACACATACATATATATATATATATATATATATATATATATATATATATATATATATATATATATTATATATATATATATATATATTTATTCACATTTATTTCAATGAATATTGTAAAATTAATGCATTTCACACTAGTGATGTAATTCATAAATCCATGTTTTTGTCTGTTTTTTTATTTAAAAATGTTCATGCAGGTTTGTTTTGATTAATTTAAGCTGTTTTATTGTGTAATTTCCATAGATTTATTGTTTTTAATAATTTCGTGCTTTTGTAATTTTCATTAGTTGTTTTCTAAATCCGACTAAATAGCTTTTATTACTTTTTTATGTCTCATTTGTAGCAATTACATTGTGTTTTTGTCCTTTCTGAGTATTAATAACTATATACAGTAGCGCTCATAAATTTTTAGTAATTAATATTAGTAGTTGTGTATTGTTTCGTCTTTTTTTAATCTAGTTTTTTGCAATTATTTTTAGCGATCGTGGTTTTTCTTACTGTTTTTTTTTGTGGTTTCAGGAATTTTAGCAATGTCATATTTTTCATGATAGTTTTAATAATTAGTTTTAGTAATTTTGCGACTAAGACTTTTATTAGTTTTTGTTTAACGCTGCATATGAGATTATTATGAGATATTTCCCCTATCTGTATGCAGAAACAAACATTTAATTTTTTTCCATGATTTTCATGTCATATTTTTTCCAAACTACCAATGGCCGACTTACACTTTAACATTTCCCTCCAATATGATGACAAATTGGTGGCCACTTCTCTCTTCAAAATGATGTTTCCCTCCAAAAAGATGACTAGCTTGTTGAAAAACCCCAGCATGTGCAGGTCAAGAACGTTTTGAAGCATGGTAGCTGGTTTGAGCTGGTTTCAACTGGTCCGTAGACGGTCATGAGCTGGTTTTAGCTGGTCCAAAGCAACTACAACCAGCCTAAACCAACTCAAACCAGCTGCCATGCTTCAAAACCTACCTAACCAGCATACAATGTTTTTTTTTAACAAGATAAAAGAACAGACACTGGCTGTTTTCCTCCAAAAAAGATAAGGAAACAAATGTTTCTCTATATAAAAAAAGATGAAAAGAGAGTCCACTTTTTCCATCTGGCCGTTTCCCTCCAAAAAGATAAGAAAATGGATGTTTCCCTCCAAAAAATGACAAAATGGTGGCCACTTCTGCCGACTGGCCGTTTCCCTCCAAAAACATGTTTCCCTTCAAAAAGATGACTGAAAGAGCAGCCACTGACCGGTCATTTCACTCCAAAAGATGAGAAAATTGATGTTTCCCTTCAAAAAAGATGACTGAAAGAACGTCTGCTTCTGCTGACTGGACGTTTAAATTCCCTCCAAAAAAATAACGAAATGGCGGCCACTTCTGCTGACTGGACGCTTCCCTCCAAAAACATGAGAATAAGGACGTTTCCCTCCGAAAAGAAGAGAATAAGGATGTTTACAAGAGCGGTGACTTCTGATGGGCTCTTTCCCTCCAAAAAAAATGACAAAATGGCGGCTACTTCTGCCGACTGGACATTTCCCTCCAAAAAGATGAGGATAAGGATGTTTCCCTTTAAAAGGATGACTATATAACGGTCACTTCTGATTGGCCGTTTCCCTTCAAAAAAATTTCAAAATGGCGGCTGCTTCTGCCAACTGGACATTTCCCTCCAAAAAGAAGGCAAAATGAATGTTTCCCTCCAAAAAGTTGAGAATAAGGATGTTTCCCTTTAAAAGGAAAAATATAAGAGCGGTCACTTCTGATTGGCTCTTTCCCTCCAAAAAAATGACAAAATGGCTGCTGCTTCTGGCAACTGGACATTTCCCTCCAAAAAGTTGAGAATAAGGATGTTTCCCTTCAAAAAGGATGACTGTAAGAGCGGTCATTTTTGATCGTCTGTTTCCCTCCAAAAAAAAAAAAAGACAAAATGGCAGCAACTTCTCGCAACTGGACATTTCCCTCCAAAAAGAAGAAAAAATGAATGTTTCCCTCCAAAAAGTTCAGAATAAGGACGTTTCCCTTCAAAAGGATGACTATATAACGGTCACTTCTGATTGGCCGTTTCCCTTCAAAAAATTACAAAATGGCAGCTGCTTCTTGCAACTGGACATTTCCCTCCAAAAAGTTGAGAATAAGGACGTTTCCCTTTAAAAGGAAGAATATAAGAGTGGTCACTTTTGATTGGCTGTTTCCCTCCAAAGAAATGACAAAATGGCGGCCACTTCTGCCGACTGGACATTTCCCTCCAAAAAGATGAGGATAAGGACGTTTCCCTTCAAAAGGATGACTGTAAGAGCGGTCACTTCTGATTGCCTCTTTCCCTCCAAAAAAATGACAAAATGACAGGCTCTTCTGCCGGCCGGCCGTTTCCCTCCAAAACATGGCGGCACCTTTCTCCGCTCGCCATCTGCGCCGCCGCTAGCCGCTCACAATCTCGGTTTAATTGCATTTGCATATCCCTGATTTAGCCGCAGGGGGAGGAGAACGCGGCTAATCGCTGGTGAGCGAGCACGCAACTCTCCAGACGGCAGAAACAATCCATTCAAAGAGGCGTTTTTGAGCTGTCAGCGCGGTTGAGACGGTGCCGCTCTCGCTGGCTCCCCGTAAACACCGGCGGGAGGGAGCGAGAGGGAACATATTAGGGCGTTCATGGCCGTTATCATGATT
The DNA here is from genome assembly GCF_018831695.1 of Puntigrus tetrazona. Taxonomy (NCBI): domain Eukaryota; kingdom Metazoa; phylum Chordata; class Actinopteri; order Cypriniformes; family Cyprinidae; genus Puntigrus; species Puntigrus tetrazona. The sequence continues at coordinate 121,754 of NW_025048437.1, read as the reverse complement.
CAGAAGCAAAAACACCAAGCGGACGGTGGTATTATTTAAGCTTCGGTTGGGTTTCATTCAACTTTTCCTCCAAAAAAGCAATAAAAACAGGCCCAAATGGGATCAATAGTTGTCATACTATACAGAGTAATATACAGATATGAAATCAATGATCCTTTTGTATGCAATAGTATATGAATATAGCAGTTTTATAGCTGTGTTATAAAATACATATTTATTAAAAATGCTATTTTTTCTTAAATACTAAAGTTTTTATTTTACGGTGAAATGATAAAAGAGCCTCAGTTCTTTTCTCTCTTTTTAATATTTTTATATAGCAGTACTTTATTCATTATTGGACTATGTTTTTCTTAAGAACCTATTTTATTATTCAGCGATGCACTAGTAATATTTATTGTTTATTTAGCATTTTTATTTAGCATTAGTAAAATCATTTACTATTTTATAGTAAAACATCACAGCAATAGTTCTTATTGTTTAATGTTTTGTATGATAATAGATTATTTTACTGTAAAATGACATTATTCTCATTTTGGTTAATATTTGCATTGGTTAATATAATGCATTACTATTAGTTTTTTTTTTTTTTTTGGTATTTTAATACTAAATCACAGCATTTTTGTCCAAAATCGTGCATGCCAATAAATGCATGCATACTTTTTTTTTTCTCTGAGATCTTTATCGTTTTGACAGAAGACGCTCACATTAAATATAGATCTGAGACACCGAGGCTTCAGCTCAAGCGTCCATTCGCCCTCCATTTATTCACATTTCTGTCCCGTCTCAGTCTTTTCAAAACTATTAAAACACATGCGCTCTCCGCTGGAGCGGTGACTTCAAATGAACTGGGTCTAAGACGGGTTTAAATTAGTTTCTAATTCCGCCGCCTCACGTTTATTTTTAGATGAAGCGAAGCTGTCAGAGATGTAGGACAGGATCTGTCTGTTTTGTTCCCCTTGTGGAAACTTTGACGTCCTCCTGCGGGTTTGAGGACGGAGACGAGACTCAAAGCAAACATCCATATCTTTATACATCAGTAAGACTAAAACTTGAGTGTCAAAAAATACCATCAAAGCCGCAGGAAAACAACCAGGAGCGCTACAGCTTTAATACAGGGTCTAGTTCTAATAGCAAGTGACACTGAAAACCTTCACCGTACCTTTGATCAAATAAATGCAAGCTTTATCGAGGAATACAATAGTTCTTTCAAAAGCATACCAAAATCCTCCTTTTGAAGAGGAGCGTTATGCGTGGAGTAAAACGTCCAGGTGAAAACTGCATGCATGCAATTCTTACGGTTTTAATAGTTTTAGTAGAGGTTTGAACGTGCAACATTAATAGCCTGTGAATCAGAAAGACCGGAGTAATGATGCCGAAAATTGAGCTTTGCATAACAGGAATTACTTAGATTTTAACATCCATTCGAAGTCAAACAGAAAACAGCTGCTTTCATAATTTTCACCGCATCTTTGGTCGTGGAGCACTAAAATAATTATTTTAAAAGCATTAAAAAAAATCCTACTTTTCAACATGCGTGCGCACTGAGAGATGAAAATATCTATTATATGCAGAGTAAAATGGCATGCGTTTATTATTGGGACGCAATGAAACGCAATATTAATAGCCTGTGAATGAAGACTGGAGTAAAAAAACCTGTCTGCATCACAGAAATAAATTGCATTTAAAAAAATATATTTTTAGATAGAAAACGGCTATTTTAAGTGTTTTTTTGCCGTATTTTCCATCAAAAACAAACGCAGCCAGTTAAATGCTTCTTACATTGCTTTTCTAACAGCAGTGCACATTGAAAAGCAAGAGTATGTTAGGAATAAGACTACGTTTTATGTACGTATACGGGTTGAAAAAAGGGTTTAAACATAAAAAAAAACAATAAGTGCAATACAGCTCTAAATTGTCGTTCCAGAAAAAAATACAAAGTTTTCTGTTTAAATGAATTGTAATTTTGTTTTAGTTTTTCTGAGCCAAAAATAAATATATCACACATTTCCCCCCAGATTTACTCACTTAAAATCGAATGATCTTGTCAGGCATATTTACAACAAAAGTCAATTTTTGACACATTAAAAAAACGAATTGCTTTCACCGTAATTTTACCATTTTTTTAAAATGTGCCACTATCCTAGATTTTGCCCATTTGTCAGTGAGATTTTTTGTAATCATTAAAAGCACAATATATACACAGTGAACGTGTTATACGCAGTTATTTTGAACTCATTTTGGCATTTTATTCTCCAAAAACTTATTTGAAGGAGTAAAAGTAGACGCGGACATCGGATTCATTTTGATAACGTCTTGATAATATTTGCTCGTAAAGGTTTGAAGGCTAATATGTGATGCTAACAGCAGTGTGCATGACTTGACGGACGGACACACACACACACACACACACACACACACACACACACACACACACACACACACACACACACACACACACACACACACACACACACACACGATGCCGGAGACGAGTGTGTGTGGCTGGTGTTAGTGATTTGGGGGTTTGCACTTGAACATGAGGGTTCACGTCTGGGCTATTTTAGGGGAGGAGGGTGTCTGTCTGGGTTTAAATGAGACCTATTAAAAGCGTGCACGCGTGTGTGTGTGTGTGTGTGTGTGTGTGTGTGTGTGGGGTCGGTGGGCAGAAATGTGTCTGGATGCGTCCATTTGCATACTCCTCTCTCGCTCGGCACATATGCCGTTGGGTCTGAACAGATGACTCTCAGACGCCAAACACACGCCGCAAACACACCCGGTGATGTCACCGTATCCTCTGAGCAGCCAATCAGAGCAGAGCAGGAACAGGAAGTCCGCCCTTTATGCGCTGAAGTCCCTCTTCGGCTGCTCGCACGTGTTTTTCAAAACTTCACAAATGGCGCACGCTGCATTTATAACATCACCAGCACACCTCGAGAGCAAACACCAGTGCGTGTTTTAGTCTTCAAGGATGCATTAAATTGGTCCAAAACGACATGAGAAATGTTTCTTGAGCAGCATGTTCGAACGGTTTCACCGAAATAAATGACCTTTCAGCAGATATTCAGATTTACTTTAAAGTAGAACAATATTTTACGGTGTATTTTCAAGTCTTACCAACCCCAAACCTTTAAACAGTAGCTTATATCAAATAAAAATTTAAATAAATATATAATAATTTATATTTATATATTATATGTTATATAATAATATATGCTTTTTTTTGCATTATTTATCAATCTATATCATATTAAAAAAAATAATAATAAATTGCTTTATTGGCATAAATGCTTTGTAATTCAATTAAATTGACCGAAAAAATCTAGCTATATTTTAAGGTGCAGTATTTGTGTAAAATAGGCACATTATATCCATTGTTTGATCTGAATTTAATGTTAAATGGATGGATGGATGGCATGCTTCATTGATGCTTCATTGATTGTTTCCACTCCTAGCGAATATCTGCGTTATATAATGCATATAGTTACTTCATCTCGTGTTTAAACAGCAGAAACGAACAGCGATGCATGGCACTGAAGGCCTTGTTAAATGAAATGCGTTCAGTGGAAGCTCTTGAAGGCGTCTCACGCGGCATCGCATCGAAGTTTTCCCGATTATTAACCTCGCCGGCAGACAATGCCCGTCTAGACGGATCCGAACGTAAATATTAAGCTGAAGGTGCTTTTGTGGAGCCGGCCCCGAAGCGTGGGAACGGGGCCCGAGCAGCCAGCGCAGCAGGTGAAGGAGGACCCTAGAGGTCAAGGTCAGACCCGTCTGGGGCCGCATGCAGATGAGCCCGGCTCGTTAATATGCAGCCAGCTCTCTGTGTTTGCTCAAGTTCACGCTCGCTTTGTGTGAGTCCGGCCTGAAGAGCGCTCGAGACGAAAGTGCAGACGCGTCCCGTGTTTCTTTTGTGTCTGAGGAACACGCTCTTATAAGGAAGTGTCACTCAGCTGACGTTTATCTGGGCGGTGTGTGTCGCCACGGTAACGCTCACAGAATCCCGTTCCTGTGTCTTTAAGGGATCGCTTTCTTGTGAAATCGTGTTTTTTTTAAACATTGTTGTTTTTACTGTATAACATTTACATCAGTCATTTGCTCGCATAAATATTTACCATATCAGCTTCATTCTACTCTGAGACTACAGTATAATATTAATGATGACATTATTAAACTGTACAAAATGAACATGATTAATGTACTAACATGATTAATAATATACATTTCTTCCTATTGTAATGGGACTGCTGTAATATT
>NW_025048437.1:80000-105000 GCF_018831695.1 Puntigrus tetrazona | reverse complement strand
TTCCAGAACCGAATCTCCAACGAACAATCGTACATGTCGTTCGAAACATCGAATCTTTGAATCGATTCAAACGAATCGAAGCGTTTCATTGGGCGTCTGCGATCTTGGTTAACGTTTAAAAAAAGCATTTCATGTCATTTGTAACGTTTTAAAAGACATCTAAACGATAATCATTGTGCTTTGTGCGATTGTCAGGTTAGCAGAAGTTTTAGTTTGTTCAGAGAAAACTGATAAGGTGATTTATGAGTAAAGACAAATGCCTCAAGAAGCGTATTAAAACACATTCAAAATGTCTGGATGCCACTGAACGAGATGAGAAAACAGCTAAATAAATGTCATTTGTTATAAAGAAAGATACGCAAACCAGTTTGTTCGGTTTTAAAACGTAAAACGCGTCAGATTCGGATGAACTTGGAAGTGAACAAACTCGCTGGGAGTCACTGAATCGGTTCAGAAAAACGAAGCTCCAGGTGAGAAGTAAAATACGGCCGCTGTGGGTCAGGAAGTATTTTCAAAGCTCTCATGTCTGAAAATGAACAAACGTACCGATGACTGAAGACCACGTTATTTGTCCTTAAAAACTGAACAACTAGTTGAACATTAGTTAGTTACATCAGTCAGTATTTGTGTTCCTGTGCTTGCTTTATCTCTCCAGGCACTTGGGAGCCGTGTGCAACACACACACACACACACACACACACACACACACACACACACACACACACACACACACACACACACACACACACACACACACACACACACACACACACACACACACACACACACACACACACACACAAAAGTATGAACCTCATGAAGAAATGAATCACATTTTTGCCCAAAATAATTCAGTTAATTAATTCATTTAATTTATTAAAGGGGGAAAAAGTTGTGCAAATAATATTCTGTGCATTAAAGTATAACTTAGTGGAAAACGATGCAAAAATGTATACGTATAGACATAACTACATATGATCATGTATTCATTTTGAATTAAAACGATGAATCTTAAATGCAGTATAAAAATACTACCAGAAATGTTATATTTGTATATAACTTCTTGCAGTAACTCTATATCGTCCTTAAGATTATAAAGGTGCTGTACATCACGGTGGTACTTCTATCATAACCAAAATGATAAACTACCTATCAAGTACTACCATAGAGTATGTATATTTATTTATAGTATTTATAAATGAAAATAACATTTCAGTTTGTAAATGTGAACGTAAAAACTTAAATGCATAATTTAAATGCGTTTAGCATTTAACTGTTGTGAAAATATGGCAAAAAAAAAAAAAAAAAATAAAATCAGACTATATGCTCTAATGTTAAATAGAGTTTAAAATATTCTACAAATATATATTTTTTGCTTTTTACAGTGAAATATGACGTGGACGAGTGGACTGCTTTCATGAGATTCACCTTGATATGAACTAACAGATAAACCAATCTCACACACACACGCGCACACACACACACAGACACACACACAGACACACTCGTGCGCACACACTCGCGCGCACACCCTCTCGCGCTCACACACACACACGCTCACACACACACACACACACACACGCTCACACACACACACACACACACGCTCACACACACACGCTCACACACACACACGCTCACACACACACACACACACACACGCACACACGCACACACACACACGCTCACACACGCTCACACACACACGCTCACAGACACTCACACAGCTCACACACACGCTCACACACACGCTCACACACACGCTCACACACACACGCACACACACGCGCTCACACACACACACACACGCTCACACACACGCTCCTCACACACACACGCTCACACACACGCTCACACACACACGCTCACACACACACGCTCACACACACACACTGTAAACTCAAAATGCATGCATGTGTCTTCATTAAATCCCCCGATGTGTGAAAAAACAGTCACAAAGCAGGACAGTGAAGAAAATAGTGTTTCCAGACACGCTTTCAGTCAGTAGTGCACTTACAGCACGTTCATTCTGAGAGTAACATTCAGTGCGTCTCTGCACCAAACACACACTCGCTCTGAACACACACACACACACACACACACGCAGGAATCAGCTTCTTCACCGGGGTTCTCGTCTTGCTTTCCAGTACAAACGTCTAAACGGTCTTAAATCAGCACGCATCTACCCGAGAAGCAAAATAATGCACAGTAAGTCTAGTTTTTTGAGGAGTTTAGGATGTTAATCTGTTTCTGGTTTATGTTCCCTTTGAATGAAGAACTTCTTTTTTTAAGCATAAACTCGTCACCTCAATTCAAAAATGACGGTACTGGAAAACAGGACAAAAACGCCGAGTCAAAAAAAGATTTTTCGCAGTGCGCCTTGCATCAAAGAACAGAGCTTTTAAACTAGTCACATGACGCCAGGCATTTCCTGTCCTCATTGGCAGCATTTGCTCGGGTTAAAAACGAAACAAGAAGAAGAATAAAAACGCTGCGCTCGTCTGCTACCGCGCGCTGCGGCTGAACTGCTGAAGTTTGCGCAGCAGGATCTGCGTGAGGTCGAAGGTCATGAAGCTGATGCCGACGGCGATGGGCCCTTTGACCCAGTTCATGCTCAGGCCCTTGTAGAGGCCCCGGACGACGCCCTCCTCCGTCACGATCTCACGCATGGTGCCCGAGATGCTGCCGTAGGTGTGTCCGGTGACGCCCGCCGTCTGCATGCGTCTGCGCACCACGTCCAGCGGGTAAGAGGCCGACTGACCGATCAATCCTGCGCAGGCCCCGAACGCCAGCCGCTCGTACGAGAACGGCTGAGAGCGGCCCGTGTGCTCTGGAACGGATCCGAGAGAACTGGGTTATCGTTACAGCCCAAAAAAAACATCGTATGGTCACGTTTTATGAAGACATTTAATACATCTCCTACCATAAATATGATATGCATCGCTAAGAGCTTTATTATTTGTTTTTTTTGCACCAGATTTGCAAATAATCTCGGTCAAATATTGTCCACACATTAATGGAAAGATCATTTATTCAACTTTTTTTTTCTTTTTTTTTTTCCTGTGGTTCAAGGTCACATTTGTAGTTTATGAAAGCTTCATATTTTGGTTTTGTGAGTCCCCAACAAAAAGCTGACATGCAAGCAAGGTCATTTCTTTTATTTTCCTGTAATGTGCATTTTTCTCTCCGGTGATTGGTCGATTTCATTTAAAAGGTTAAATGGAAAAATGTTGCATGCTGTTTTACTACGATTCAGGATCGTTTCAGTCGTGTTGCCGTCTATGGAGGACGAACGAAGGTCTCACGGGTTTGGGACGACATGAAGGTGAGGAATTAATGCCAGGATTTTCCTTCTGGGGTGAGCTAGCCTTTAAAAGCAGAGTTTGTGAGCCGCCTAGTGGTGAAGATTCAATTTTTGCGCATTCAGAAAACGGGCGGCGATGCGCTTTACGGCTTGAGACTCGTTTTAAAAACGACTTTTCAGAGACAACAACTTTATACATGGTGCACTTTCAGATTTAAAACTTTGCGAAAGGTTATTAAAAACTAAAAAAAACAAAAAAAACAAAACATAATAGGTGCACTTTACACTTTATACTTATTTTATTTTTATACTTTGTACACTTTTTTATATATATTTTATATATATATATATATATATATATATATATATATATATATATATTATTGTTATTATATATATATATATATATATTTTTTTTTTATATATATATATTTTTTTATTATATATATATATATATATATATATATATATATATTCTTTTAATTTATATACATTATATATATATATATATAATATATATATATATATATATATATATATATATATATATATATATATATATATATATATATATATATATATATATATATTCTATTATATATATATATATATATATATATATATATATATATATATATATATATATATATATATATATATATATATATATATATATATATATATATATATATTTAATTATTTATATATATATATATTATATTTATTTTTTTTAAAAAGCATTTCACTGCATGTCGTACCATGTATGTATGTGTATGTGACCAATAAAATTTGAATTTGAATTTGAAATTTAACCCTTTCCCCGCCAGCGATTTTAAAGAAACAGGGAAGGGGTATAAAGTCTAATTGGTCGGTCTTTACCTGCGTGGAGTTTCTTGAGCGTCTCGTAGGTGAAGAAGCTGAGTCCTGCGTACGGCACGACGCCGAGGATTGTGGGAGTGAAGCCTCTGTAGAGCGTCTGCAGACCCTCCTCGCGAGAGATACGGACGAACACGTGCAGGATGTTACTGTACCTGACCACAAACAACATCACATCAACACTTCATCGCTTCTCTCCCAAGGTTTCAATAGGACAAAACAACAACAAATCTAAATGAATTCATCCCTTTTACAATGTTTGGTCGTCTTGGAAGGACCAGCATTTCCACAGCCCTGGAAAACCTGGATTTAGATTTTAAAATTGAGATTTCTAATAGTAACAGCACGGGCATTTTATACTCTCTTTTTTTTTCCAGTTATGTCAAGCTCTAAATTTTATCAAGTAGAAATTGAGTAAAAAAAAAAAAAAGTATTATTTATATACTATTATAATGGGTTTTAATATTTATATTATATATTTTAATATTTGAGTTTTTATTTTTTGGTAACATGTCATCTGTATTAGTTTTTGTTTTATTATTAACATTTTTATTTAGCTTTCATTTATTTTATTTACTCATTTGAACTGATTTTGAAAACCTAATTTTTTTTTCAAACTGATTTCAAATTCAGATTTTTTTCTTTAATTTCAGTTTCTCAAATTTGAATGGAATTAATTTATTCTGAATTTATTCTGAATATAATTTATCCTAATGCTATCAAACAATTAAATCGCATCTAAAATACATTTTTTATTGAAGTACATACACATATACATATATATACACTTTTTAATGCAATTTATCATTTAATTTATTAGGTTTAAGCTTTTCGTCTAATATTTATATCGTATGTTATTTCAGTTAATGTTTTCAGTTAACATCAAGCAAGTCCCAAACCTCTGAAAAGCCACCGACTGGTTAAAAAGCTTGCCTGAAGAAAATGTAATTATTTGAAATAGACCCCACTAATTTCTGAAAATAATCCCCCGGTTTAGTGTGTGAGACGATGCAGTCTTACATCTCTTTGGGAGTGACGGCCATGCGTGCTCGGACCATGTCCAGCGGATACGTGATCATAGCAGCCGTGGTTCCCGCCAGAGAACCGGCCAGCAGCCGCGGCACGGGCGGCAGAGCTCTGAAAAACAACATTTCACTTCGTTTCTAACGTGCGACTCGCTCCGGCTAAACAGACAAACGAGGGGTTTCTGAACCGATATGATAACGTGCAGGGTTCGAGCGGTTGCATTTATTTAAAAGTCCACCCCGATCGCGTTAAGGTTAATATAAATCGTGCACTGTCAGAATAAAAAGGATGCATTTTATGCACGGAGTTGTTAGCGGCAGTCCTTTGTGAAAATCAAACACGGTTTTACTAAAGTGACAACTAAAGCATTTGTAGATTTCCATGGTTACCAATAAACTTAACCATGCATACACAAAAATATAACCGAGTGAGTAGCAATTAAAAGATACTGAATGTTAAAATTAAATGCATCATTACCTATTTTACTCTTAGCAATTTCGTAATTTAATACATTTCATGATTTATAAAGTTTAGCTTAGAAGTATTTAATTTCAGTTTCTCAAATTTGAATGGAATTAATTTATTCTGAATTTATTCTGAATATAATTTATCCTAATGCTATCAAACAATTAAATCGCATCTAAAATATATTTTTATTGAAGTACATACATATATACATATATATACACTTTTTTTAATGCAATTTATCATTTAATTTATTAGGTTTAAGCTTTTATATATAATATTTATATATATATGTTATTTCAGTTAATGTTTTCAGTTAACATCAAGCAAGTCCCAAACCTCTGAAAAGCCACCGACTGGTTAAAAAGCTTGCCTGAAGAAAATGTAATTATTTATATATATATAAATAGATATATATATACTAATTTCTGAAAATAATAATATATATATTATATTTATATGTGTGTGAGACGATGCAGTCTTACATCTCTTTGGGAGTACGGCCATGCGTGCTCGGACCATGTCCAGCGGATATATATGTGATCATAGCAGCCGTGGTTCCCGCCAGAGAACCGCCAGCATATATATATGCAGAGCTCTGATATAAACAACATTTCACTTTCCCTAATATATATATATATATAAAACCTGGATTATATATATACGATATATATAACATATTTCGGCTAAACAGACAAACGAGGGTTTCTGAACCGATATATGATATATATATATACATATATGTTCGAGCGCGGTTGCATTTATTTAAAAGTCCACCCCGATCGCGTTAAGGTTAATATAAATCGTGCACTGTCAGAATAAAAAGGATGCATTTTATGCACGGAGTTGTTAGCGGCAGTCCTTTGTGAAAATCAAACACAGTTTTACTAAAGTGACAACTAAAGCATTTGTAGATTTCCATATGATTACCAATAAACTTAACCATGCATACACAAAAATATAACCGAGTGAGTAGCAATTAAAAGATACTGAATGTTAAAATTAAATGCATCATTACCTATTTTACTCTTAGCAATTTCGTAATTTAATACATTTCATGATTTATAAAGTTTAGCTTAGAAGTATTGGTATCGGTATCAATACTGGTTTCAGTATTATACATAATAATTGATAAATATAATCGATTATTATATATATATCATATATATATATATATATATATATATATATATATATATATATATATATATATATATATATATATATATATATAATATAATTATTAGTATATATATATATATATATATATATATATATATATATATATATATTAAATATAAATAATACATGATAAATATACACAGTACACACACACACATAAATAGGTAATGATACACTTAATTTTTAACGTGCATAAAATGCAACCTTTTTATTCTGACAGTGTATGATTTATGTAAACGGAAACTTTTGAAGCGATCTCTTCAAACGTGAAGTCTATGCGAGGTGGAGCAGCGGAGAGAAAAATCCCACTCACTTGCCCTGGAAGCCGTAATACTGTCCCAGAATCCTCTTGTACTGTTCGTGAGCGCAGAACTGGATGGCAGCGTATGGAATAACACGCACCATGGTGGCCGAGTTCCCCCTCCACAGACTGAAGAAGCCGTCCTTCAGATACGTGCGGTAAATCAACCTGTACGCCTCCTGCAAACCAAGAAAACGACGCTTTCTGTGCTTGCCTGCGCACGCTAGGTCAGAGGAGCACCCGCACGGACGGAGAAAACACTCACCTTAGCGGAGAATCTGTTCGACGAGACTGAAATGAGAAGAGAAAGAGAAATACTTAGAGATCCAGTCGATTACAGCGGCTACCTAAGAGGTTTATTACTTTAAACACGATATCAGCTTGAAAATGTAAAGTTTCATTTCATTTTAGTGTGAAGACAGACACAGGAGACCCAGTATGAGTTAAAACATTTGTAAACTAATATCTTTTAACTATTTAATATGACTATACACTAATATTACTAATAATAAATTATTATAAATAAATGGTTTTATAATACATTTTAATTGAAAGATTTTATTTATTTATATATATATATATATATATATATATATATATATATATATATATATATATATATATATATATATATATATATATATATATATATATATATATATATATATATATATATATATATACACACACACTTTTATTCTTACTTTTATAATTTTATTGCTTCTATTTGTCTTTTTATAAATTTATTAGATTTATAAATTATTTTTATTTTAAATTTGGATATACTGAAATACTACTAATAATTTATTATTGTTACTGTTCCCATTTAAATATTATAGTATTCAATTACAAAAAAAATGAGAACTAAATATTTGTAAATAGCATTATTATTATTATTATTATTATTATTATTATTATTATTTCTACTACTACTACTACTACTTTGTGATACACACACACACTTTTTTGTGCTTTTATTCTATTTGTCTTTTTGTTGCAACATCCATAAATAGTTTTTATTTAAAATTTGGATATATTGAAATGCTACTAACAATTTATTATTGTTGCCATTTAAATATTATAGTAATAAATTACAAAAAATAAAGAAAACAGTATTTGTAAATAGCAATATTATTATTATTATTATTACTACTACTGTTGTGACACACACACACACACTTTTTTGTGCTTTTATTCTATTTTGTTTTTTTTTGGCAACATTCATAAATAGTTTTTAAAATGTGGATGTACTGAAATACTACTAACAATTTTTTATTGTTTCCATTTAAATATTATAGTACTAAATTACAAAAAATAAATAAAACTAAATACTTTTAAAACGCAATATTACTACTACTACTACTACTACTACTGCTGCTCTTGTGATAAGTTTGCATCCTAGTTCAGATCACAGGAACCGATCCGCTCACGCTTGACACTTGCTTTGCTAATCTGCACCTAATGCAATAACACCGAGACGTCTCCAGGCCCGCCCGACTGCTTACTAAACATTTACAGTGTTTGAGTCGGGTCGGGGGAAGGTTGCTCTTGCCTTGGAAGATGATCTTGGTTCGGTCCAGCGGGGCGACGGCCGTTTTGGCCACGGCTCCAGCGAACGCCCCCGAGAGCAGAGAGTTCAGGACCGAGCGTCCCTGTTTAAAGCCCTGGGCACACATCACACGTTAGTTCTGATTTCAAATGAAGACACGTCTTCTAACAGATAAGAGACACACCCGGCGTTAAAGCCGTAACGCGTCCAGGCACGAGCACATACTGTGCTTTCTGAGAAACACTCCAGCCTTCCCTCTAATCTTTATAAAGCATTCACACTTCTAATCTGTATCTTGACCTGGAAGACTGTCCACGACTGAAAACCACAGACCAGTCTTCAGTTTGAGAAGCCCTTAAATCACTTCGATGCACACGAGTTCGCCAAAAGTTAGTCAAAATATGAACGCCCTAAAAAAAAACATTTTCCTTAAGCAATTAAGATTTCTACATTTCCAAAGTTGCGCAATTTAGGGGTGGAAACGTGATTGTGATTTTTCTGATAAACATTTCAATTTAATTGATTTATAATAATAAAGTAATAAAAGAAATAAATAAATATATATATATATAAATTACTAAAGAATGTTTACAAACTTTACAAGCATCTCAGGTTTACTTTATTCATTTGATAATTTATAAATGTTGTGCTTGTACATCAATAATGTCAAAATAATAATAATAATAATTTTATTCATAAGATTTAATAGGATTAAATAAGACTTATTTAATAGTAGTAGTAATAATAATAATAATAATAACAATAATAATAATAATTTTATTCATAAGATTTAATAGGATTAAATAAGACTTATTTAATAGTAGTAGTAATAATAATAATAATAACAATAATAATAATTTTATTCATAAGATTTAATAGGATTAAATAAGATTTTTATTTAGTAGTAGTAGTAGTAATAATAATAATAATAATAATAATAAACAATAATAATAATTTTATTCATAAGATTTAATAGGATTAAACAAGATTTTTATTTAAAAGTAGTAGTAGTAATAATAATAATAATAATAATAATAATAATTTTATTCATAAGATTTAATAGGATTAAATAAGATTTTTATTTAGTAGTAGTAATAATAATAATAATAATAATAATAATAATATCACTATTATTGAATAAAAATAAATCAGAAATATTACTATATAATATTGTATTACAGGCCTTCCGATTTAATAATCAAACTAGATTACAATTTCGGTTTTATTTCTATTCTTTGTATAGACTTTATCCAGACACATATTCTCACTAAACCCTAAAATGATGAGCTTTACTATAATTATATCACACGAGGAAATTCATACTAACTATAATAACAGCTCACTGGAATAGACACGGACTCTTATTCTAATTTTAAAAGTTTGACATTATTTTGTGCTTCAAATCCATCCCACGCATCCTCGAAATCATTCAACTAAGAATAGAACGAAAATACTGTATTTCAGCACAACACTTAGTGATCAAGTATGCAGTAATGTTGAAGAGGTGCAGAAATGATAATACTCTCACGTGTCTTATTGTCATTATAACACAGTCACTACGTAATACAGATATACAGTAAAAGACACTAATTTCCTTTTAAAAATTAATTGCGATATGTTAAAAGCACACCAGCTTCCCGGATTATTATAAATCTGTCAAAACAAAACCCTAAATGAACATTTTAATTTCTTGAAATAAATTAAAATGTTAAAATTTGCAAACTTTTATTAGTTGCTGCGAATCATTTTTTCAGTTTAATTTTAACTTGATGCACTAAATCAGCTAAAACTAAAGAAAAAAAAACTAAAAACGAAAAAAATAAATATTGTTAAAATTAAACTAAAAAATAAAATATAGAAAATATACTAAAAAATATATATAAAAAAAAATTACAATTTTTTATACTACTTAATGCACACCTATTCTAATAATTAATCGGCTTGTTGTCAGTTATTCCTTAAATATAATATTAAAGCATACGCTACAGCAGAATTAATAAATACTAATCAGGAAAAATACTAAAGACATTTAGAGACATTTGATCCCAAGATCACTGAGGAAAAACTGAACCCATGACTCAGCCTGGAAATGAGATCACAAGGCCAGCGTTTTCCACTGATGCAATGGTAAACAGATAAAATGGTTTTTTATCTTCCGAGCATGCCATCTTGATCCGATCTGTGAGTAATGCACTGGTAATTTGACTTCCTGTAGACTGGAAACACCGAGACGCTTCCCAAACACTGGGCTTCTGTTCTTCCTGCTGCGTGAGTCCAGCCTAACCTCACAAACCGGTTTTTCCATCTGCATTCTTTACCGGCGCCGATGTGTGCAATTACTTACAAAGAAACACAATCATCATTTATCCGACCTCAAGTCATACCCAGATGATTCACAAAAGAGCTTTATGCTGCTTTTAGAATAACGTGAAGGTGAGTAAATAGCGACAGGATTTCATTTCAAACTTGGCGCGACCTAATTGGCTGTTCTCCGCAGGGGGCGGGTTCAGAAGGGAGCATTCTCACCTCTGATTGGCTGGAGGCGGGGCGTGGCAGCACTTCGCCCTTGGCCAGCGCCCCCTGGTGTTCTGCGTTGCCCATTCCAACTTGATCCATTCATACACGCCAGCGCACACGGGGCTCCCGGCCCGACACGCAAACACACACGCGCTCGAAGCAAACCTGGAAGCACAAGAGAGAGACATCAGAAAGCGACACCGTATCATATAACGCTGCCAAACACATCATAGAGCTATTTTAAAATCTGCAAAGACGACTTCTTGATAAGAGATGGACCTCACAAAACATGTCAAGAGCAAGTCAAGCTCCTATTTCATGAAGAAAGGAAAAAATAACTCAACATATATATTAGCAAAATCAAACGTTTTTATTTATGCAAAAAAAAATATATATATATATATATTATTATTATTATTATTAATATATATATATATATATATATATATATATATATATATATATATATATATATATTATTATTATTATTATTAATATATATATATATATATATATATATATATAGTGCATATTTTGAAATTATTTACATGTACATATTTATATTAATATAAACTTATATATCATTTTAATTATATTTAATATACAAACATGTTTTTTTCTTAAATACATGCATGAATGTGTATTTATATACACATAAAAAACACACACATTAAACGTAAACAAACTTTTATTTATATATCTGGAAGTGTTTTTTGTTTGTTTTTGCATGACGAAATTAAGGCTTTTATTTAGATTTTTCGCATTGTGACATTATTTTTAAAACATTACATTTAAAATAAATAAACACCCAATAAAATAATGAGAATTATGTGTTTAATTCCCCTGCAAACGTAATGCACAATGAAACTAACTTTACTTTTTTTTGTTTAGTTTCATTTAACATTATCAATTTCCGTTTGACTAAATGTTTGTTTTTTTGTCGTTTTAGTCTACTAGGTTTCATTAGCCTAATCAGTTTTATTAAATTAATTTCCGTTTTAGTTATTTTAGTAAATAAAATTTAAATAAGTCAAATCAAATAAGTTATAATTTAATGCGTGATATTTAACTTAACATTTATTTAGTTTCAAGTAACATTTGTAGTATTAGTTTTAGCTAACTATAATGAACCTATTTACAATAAAGTGATACATGTTTATGCATTTTATTAGTTAATAATAAAGCATGTTAGTTTACAAACAAAAACAACTTTTGATCTTAAACTATGTATTATTAATCAAATTAACGTCAAGTAATGCACGGTTTATTTTGAGCTCATTTTAAGTAATACAATGTTAACAAATGACATTTTATTGTAAAGTGTTACAAACAAACAGCAAACCTTGATTTTGAAGTGAAATAATTCTGTTAGATTTACACAGGCTCCTCCCCCTGCACGTCTGGATGATTTTCATCACCGTCGACAGCAAATACCGAATCAATCTAACAGTTGTGATGAAATTAAATTCATGCACGCATACGAATCAGGACAGAGGAGCTGATCTGTGGATGCACGGCCGGATCAAATAACATCTGAAAGTGTCACACAGATGCACCTCTAATAATAGCACAAACGCTGAATTATTCAGGGTCCTGGCGGCCTGTGATATGAACAAGGCCTGAGCAACACTGCCCGATATAGCATGCAGCTTCATGGAGTTCTCTAAATATATAACGCAAACATCATTTATTTCACTGTTAGCAGGACCGTCATAAAATCAGCAAGAAAGAAATCCAGCGGGCAAAAAAAAAAAAAAAAAAAAACAAGCTGTTGTGGGAAAATTCAGTTCAAAATATGCCCGACAGTGTCAAATTAAAACGATTAATAATCCTTTTTGGGAGATGTGATAAATCCGACGCGTCTGGTGAAAAGCAAGCTTCGAAAACTCAAAGGAAAATTAGAAATAAACTGAAGCCACTGATCTAAAATATTATTTATAGATCAGTGGTTGAAGTAATAAAATTGCTACAACTGAAATATTAATAAATTGAAATGAAAATGTAATTGTAAAAAAAATTATGAAAACGCTAAACAAAAATCCGACTTGAAGTAAAGGACTGAAAACTACTAACGCGCTTTTAAGAGTTGTGTCCGTTAGCATTAATGTAAACAGTTGCTTTCTGTAATCAGGAAACACTCACAAATAAATGCTATAAAAGATTTAACATTGTTAGTTCATGCTAACATTAACAACTGAGACATTGGATGAGTTAGAAATAAACTAAAACTAATGCATACACGTGTGTGTGTGTGTGTGTGTGTGTGTGTGTGTGTGTATATGCGTGTCTAATATATATATATAAAAAAAAATTATATATATATATATATATATATATATATATATATATATATATATATATATATATATATATATATAGAAATATGTAAATAAATATTTATAAATAAATAGAAATGTATAAATATATAAATAAATAGAAATGTATATATATATATATATATATATAAATATATATAAATAAATATAAATATATATATATATATATATATATATATATATATATATATATATATATATAAATATATATAAATATATATAAATAAATAGAAATATATATAAATAAATAGAAATATATAATATATATATATATATATATATATATATAAATAGAAATATATATATATATATATATATATAAATATAAATGTATAAATATATAAATATAATATATAATAATATATATATATATATATATATATATATATATATATATATATATATATATATATATATATAAATATATATATATATATATAGACATAAACAACAAAACTTTAATAAATAATACAAACTAAAAATAAAGCTAAAGGGACACTTCACCCATTTTTGTCTTTTCACTATTGAAGTCAATGGGTACCGTCAACGGTTTGGTTTGCAACATCCTTCCGAATACTTCTATCGAGTTAGAAAGTAACTCATACGGCTTTGGAACAACACACACGAGGGCGAGGGGACGACGGGGTTTTTATTTTTGGGTGAACCGTCCCTTTTAAATCTGAACTACTCGCTAACCTGAGCTCTATTCTCAGCGGTGGAGGTGAACGAGGCTCAGTGGGGGAAAGGTCCTTCGGGGCGAGCACACATTCAGCACATTCAAACCCTTCAGACCCTCAAAGGCCCGCCGGCGCACAACCTTGAAACGCATGTGACGCACTCGGTCACCCTAATCCTGAGACTTCGGTGACTCGCTAACCCTCGTTCAGTAATTTATGATTAGGCTCTTAACAGCTTTTAAACCCTGGGTTAAGCAACGCTTCACGGCTGGGATTTTCATGCATTTTAATCTTCTTCGGGAAACTAACATGGCTTTCGGGGTTTCACAATGTTCAAGCAGGTCGCTGAAAAAAAACATTTTCACTCAGAAATGAATATAAATTTAAAAAATACTTGCAAATAAAAGACAAGCATTACACTGAATTTTAAACTAGAAAGACCTACATTGATTTAAAAAAACATTTTATGGTAGGTTAATAAATGCTATATAAATCTGCTCATAGTTAGTTCATGCGAAAGATAAAATATTGTAAATATACCTCGATATAATTATATAAACTTGATAAATATTTTTTTTTAAATGATAAAAATGATACTGAAATTGCCTGAAGTTAAAAAAAAAAAAAAAAAAAAAAAAAATACAACTGACAACCTAAAAGTAAAGTTAAAAATTAAAATTAAAGCCATTTTTTTACTTTTTACTACCGTCAACAATCGGATTTCTTGCATCTTTATTTGACTCTCTAACTCTAGCACTCTCTCTTATAATTATAATCTCTAAAAAAGGTGGGATTTTCATTTATGAAATGCATTTGAACCTTCAGGAAACTAATCTCAGTTTCAGTGTTTCACAATGTTTACACACCGAGGAAAAAAAAGCGTGCTATAAATGTCTAAAACATAAAAAAGAAACGGCAAGGACTCCACCGAACTGAATGTAGAAAGCCTGAAAATGTATTTTACTGATCTTTGTTGCACTTACAACTCCACACTTTATCCGGGGGTAAAATTATTAAAAGATTAACTTGTTAACCCAGGGTTTAAAATGACACGGGTTAAGGAGTTTCAAGTGTGAAAGGGTTGATTAAATCACCAAGGCGACTAAGAGCAGGATCTGTTCCCCATTGAGTTCCAGTAATTTGGCACCGTTTCCAAAGCTTTGCTCCTGCTCCGTCTGCCTCGCTCTTTCTCAGTCTTTTATGCTCCCTCCGAATCCGATGACAGATCCGCTGAAAGCCTTTTGTGATTCGCGAGGGGCAGAAATACCAAAAAAAACAACAGCGGCAAACAAGGGGTGACCGTATAAACACAAAACCAAAGTTTACGTGCCAAGACAGGCTGGAAATGTGACATACTGCAAGGCTTTTCAATCAAGAAGCCACTAAATATAATCACCCTTGTGCCAATCCTAAAATTAAAAAATTATTTCCATGTCTAAAGACCCACTTTATACAGTATAAAATTATTTATCACGTGCAGAACGTTACATTTTTGATACATTATTTATTTACTTAATATAATTTAATTTTAATATAAAACACTCACTATTGTATTGTACTTATAGATTATGTTTAAAATTAATTTAGTCTATTTTTATTATTTTTGTACATTTTTTAGGCTTATATATGCATTTATTTTTATTTTTTTGCATTAAATACAACATACCTGCCAACAGAACATTAAAGCTAATTTATGCACCACACCAGATTCAAAAAGGTACATTTTTTATTACATTATTTATTTATTTGCTTAATGTTTTACAATTTGCTACATATAAAGTGTACTAATATTTTACTATTTGCTATATATAAAATTTACTTTAAAAAAACTCACTATAGTATTGTACTTGTAGATTAATTATTTATTTTTATATTTAATTTGGTCTATTTTTAACCATTATTAGGCATATATATATATATATATATATATATATATATATATATATATATATATATATATATATATATATATATATATATTTATTTATTGCATCAAATACATTAAAGAAGATTAAAGCTTATTTATGCAACACACCAGATTCATTTACAACCAAGGATTAAGACTGCCCATATAAATCTATCAAATATAAAACGCTTGTCAAGTTTTGGAAACGCCATGTTTGTTTACAATTGTTTATTTAGTGCAATCGTCCGTTATTAAATATTTACTCAGATGAACTCATGACACATTTCTCAATACCAGTATCAAAGTGCTTTAGCCTTTTAGCCTGTTAGCAAAACAACTGTTACGGCATTTCAACGGAGCTCTCGCTTACCTGCCTGACAGCACCTGTTGTGGCTCTCCGCGCAAAATCACGAGAAAAACACCGACTTTACCGGAACCTGACGACGATCTGCTCAACCGTCCCCCTAACGCCGCTCCGCTAAGCTCGCAGACAAACATACGATGAAGTGATAAAACTCCAGTCACCATCCACTTACATAAACAGCAGGCGGCCGGTCAGTCACCATCCGCGCTAAAAACCCCGCTCGCGTCAGACCAACGCGCGGCCGCAGGCGTCCGTTTCGCAGGAGAGCCGGCCAAAACGCATTTTATGCCACTTTCGCGGCGGCTGCTGCGACTTTGAGCCGCTTTACGTGCGCGCTTCGCTCGTGTGAGGCGCCGCTGTCACTGGCACGCGAGCGTTGAAGGGCGAGCCCCGGTGCATTGTGGGGGTTGTGGTCCTCTGCGGGAGCGCGCTTGACGTGGATAGGCTCGTTCGAGGGGCGTCGAGGGGAGTGGACGCTGGATGGGGTGGGGTTTGAAGTTTTTAGCCAGAATAAGCCAGAAATAGCGTTGAAAGGCGTTCGTTTCATTAAAGTATTACGCCTTTGGGCGCGATGTGATGATAACAGCAGGGTGCGCCATATAATCACGATGGCATCTGGTAATCAGATTATAACAATTATGACTATATGTTTATTTAGAAAATGCTGAAACACTACTAGTTTGCAGAAACTACCTAAAAACACGTATACATTATCAGTGTGTTATATTATATAGTATATAGAATATCACTGTTTTGCAATGCTTAAAAAAAACATACATATCTACATAAACACATGGTTTTAATGACATTGTCATTTTTGTAAATGTCGAATTGTTTCTATCAATAGTTCCGTTTATATATATCTCCTTTTTTGGCTAAAATGCATTTTAAAATGCAAAATCTGGCATTTTATTTAAACTAACATACGTTTAATTTTTTTTTACAATCTTTTTATATTCATATATATTTTTTAGCTCAGTTAAATGTTTATTTTAAGCAACAAAATAGTTCAATAATTCTTGGTTTTAAATACCATAGAGTACTTATTTAATACAACTACTGAACCATCTTACCTTTACTGAATTTTTTTTTTTTTAAAGTTATCAAAGCAATGATCATTTCTACCAAAATACTTGTTATTATAATTATTGTTACTACAATAAAATGTGCATGAACTTAAAACAATATATATATATATATATTTTTTTTTTTTTTTTATATATTATTAATTTTTTTTTTTATAAAGATATTAATTTATTTTGAGTTTTACATGACTAAAATAAAGTCTAGAGCTGCTTGATTCAATCACAAACACTATCAGTTCTAGTACAGAGCAGGTTTAATCAGGTCTTCAGCTGATATTGCAACACAGAAAACACTTGTGACTCTTTGTTTGGCTCATCTTGTGCGTTTGCATTTATAAAATAAAAAATAAACACCTTGGAATGTCAAAAGTAAGCATGAAATGCACTGCATACAACAGGCAGGGTGATGATCTTAAGATTAAATGTGTTATTAAGGGTAAAACGGCCACAGTGTGACAATCCAGCAATGCACTTCTGAATTAAGTACACTTGATTCTTAGTCAGCATCAGCTCAAATGAATCCAGACCAAGCAGTGGTCATTCACGGGTTAAAAAAAAAAAATTTACAAACTATAAATAATGACAACAAAACTAAAAAAAAACCTGAACATATCTACACTGTAAGCTGCAATGCATCCTTTGCATGAAGAGGTCAGACGCACTTCGGAAGATGTTTGATGGCATGCTATGGTATCATTTAACGGTGATTGTTTTGAGTTTACAGACGTTTGGCAGCGTCCATCAGTGACTCAGGCTTCCCTTCTTGCCCGTCCAGAGCTCCCGCAGCTCCACCTGGCAGCCGAGGTCTCTGAGAGCGGCTCGACCCACGTCTCCGCAGTCCCTGTGAGCCGCCAGAGCCTGCGAGATCAGCGCCTCGGCCCCCATCTCCAGGATCAGCTGGCTGAAGTCTCGGGTGCGGGCCACCAGGTTCCTCAGCAGCATGCACGACTGTTTCTGGAGCGGCGGGAGACGGGGAGAAACAACAGGCAAGACTGGAGTACTACTGGCTTTAGGTGCTTGTTCAGAAAACAAAAAGAGAACGGAAGTACAAAAGAAAGCAAAACAAAAAAACAGGGCTTGTGGAGAAGTGTTTCTTATGGAAGAGGATTAGGGGCAAATAATAATAATAAAATAAAAATAAAATAAAATAAATAAATAAATAAATAAATAAATATATATATATATATATATATATATATATATATATATATATATATATATATATATATATATATATATATATATATATATATTTTTTTTTTTTTTTTTTTTTTTTTTTATTATTATTATTTGCTTGAGTTGTTAAATTGCAAGAAAGAAGTCTATATAAATAATTAAATTAGAACAAAAGTTGTTACATTTAGACAAAAATGTCCAAATAAAATTGAGAATAAACATTAAATTATTAAAAAAAAAAAAAAAAAAAAAAAAAAAAAAGTAAATACTGAAAATGAAAAAACTCTCAAAAATGTTGAAAAACTTGAGGCATTAAATACTGAGGGGACAAAAAAAAAAAAACAAGACTTAAAAAAATTAAATAAAAAAATGAAAATTACATACAATAATAATAATAATAATAATAATAATAATAAGAAGAAGAAGAAGAAGAAGAAGAAGAAGAGGAGGACAGGAATTTTAAGAAAATACGTTTTATTTAATCATATCACTCTTAAGCTAGTGTTCTTTTAGTGTAATAAAAATATTGTTTGTTTCATTTTGAAAATATTATAAATATTATATTATAAAGTTTTATTTTATATTTTCTATTGGTTTTAATACTTTTGTTGTGTCGTGTCATCATTTTTATTCCTTTTCTTAAATATATTTGTATTTAATTTATTAGTTTTAGATTTTTAGTACTTAAAGATGAATGAAAACAAGAAATATTGCTATAGCGGAGAGACATAGAAATCGTCTTTCATCATTTGTTTGGCAGTTAAATAATTTATTTTTTATTTTGTTAAAAGTTAAGATAGTTACGTTAATAAAATAGTAAAAACATTTGTCGCTCAAAATTAAGTTTTATTTTATTTCTTAACTATAATAATCAGCACCAAGGATTCACCAATAAAATGAATGGAAACAAATAAAACAGAGCGTATCAAAACAAAGAATGCACTTTTAAATGAAATGATTTTTTTGGATTAGTTAAAGGCTTGTTTCACAATAAGGACCGATGTGGATATTGTTTCTATGCATTAAGAGCAAAATGAGATGCATTTTCATCTAGTATCGGATGGCATAAAGGCATGAAGGAGTTCTGCAGCTGCACTTGTGAAAACTTTGCGGCGCTAGTAACACCAAGCTTTGGATAAAGCACCTGCTAATGCCTTTACCTGCACATTAACTTCAGCCGGATGAGTCTTCATGGCCTGCAGGGCCTCCAGCGCTCCGCCGCACTCCATGATGACCTTACAGTTGTTGGGTTTGCGTAGAGCGAGGACACAGAGCGCTGCACATCCCTGCTCACACACCTGAACCGCAGAGAAACACACAGCAAAAACAAAACACATTCAAATAAGAATAATTTTAAATGAATGTATTTTAAATGAAATAAATGCAGCCTTGTTGTTTTAATAATAAAACACTAGTGTATATAATTAAAATGTAAATATTATAATTAACAACTAATCACTACAAACTATGTTTCATGCATTGTCTTTGTGCAAACTAGACTTTTTACATATTTAAAAAAAATTTACATATTTACATTATCCATTATTAGCCATTATTTACATATCACTTTATAACACTATATTTAATACTTATTTATATATTTATTAGTGCTGTCTAACAATTAATCACATCCAAAATACATCGTTTATATTTATTATGTCTATATAAATACACACATATGATTGTATATATTTAGAAGAAAAATGTGTGTGTGATGTGATATCTATCTTTCTATCTATCTATCTATCTATATCTATATCTATCTATATATCTATATATCTATATAGATACACGATCACCTCACTACACACCAGTCACAGCACCGGGACGCCGCACTCATTGTGCTGGGGGATTTTAACAGTGCAAACCTCAAGCGCGCACTGCCGAACTTTCACCAGCACATCACCTGCCCCACCAGGGGCGAAAGGACACTGGATCACTGCTACACACCCTTCAGAGACAGCTACCAGGCAAAATCATGCCCGCCGTTTGGTAAATCGGACCATGCCGCCATTTTCCTCGTACCTGTTTACAAACAGAGGCTGAAACAGGAAGCCCCGGTACAGAGGGAGGTGTCACGCTGGTCTGACCAATCGGTGGCCGCTCTGCAGGACGCTTTGGATGACGCAGACTGGGCCATGTTCAGGTGTAGCTCCGAGGGCGTCAACGTGTTCCGCGAAGCGGTGGTGGGATTCATCGGAAACTAGCGGATGACACGGTAGAAAACCCGTCATCAGGGCGTTTCCCAACCAGAAGTCGTGGGTAGACAAAACTATCCGCGACTCTCTGAGATCCCGCTCCGCAGCCTATAATACGGGGATTGTCAACGGGGATATGTCTGAATACAAGGCTGCGTCGTACAGCGTGCACAAAGCGGTAAAGGAGGCAAAGAGGCGCTACGGGAGGAAACTAGAGTCACAGTTTCAACACAAGTGACTCTAGGAGCCTGTGGCAGGGACTGAGAAACATCACGGACTATAAAACGCCAACCTCCAGAGTGGAGAGCGCGGATGCTTCTCTGGCAGACGAGCTAAACACCTTTTATGCTCGTTTCGAGGCTGCAGCTAATCACGCTAATCACGCTAAGCGCCGCTAGCGCATGATGAACAACACGCACGCGCCGAGAGAGCCGGAGAGGAAATCGCGTTCACCATTTCGAGCACGCACGTAAGGAGGGCATTCAGGAGAGTGAACACCAGGAAGGCAGCAGGACCTGACGCGGCATCACAGGTCGGGTTCTGAGAGCCTGTGCTGACCAGCTAGCACCGGTGTTCACTGAGATATTTAATCTCTCCCTGAAACAGTCTGTAGTCCCCTCGTGTTTCAAAGAGTCCATCATTGTTCCTGTGCCGAAGAAACCTCAACCATCTTGCCTTAATGATTACCGCCCTGTAGCTCTGACGTCTGTAGTGATGAAGTGCTTCGAGAGACTCGTCAGAGACTTCATCACCGCATCACTACCGGACACACTCGACCCACTACAGTTTGCTTACCGCCAAAACCGGTCTACGGAGGATGCCATCACACACCTCCTCCACACAACCACAAGCCACCTGGATTTTAGGAAAGGGAACTATGTGAAAATGCTGTTCGTGGACTATAGTTCAGCGTTCAACACCATAGTTCCCTCCACCTCGAAGTTGGAGGTCCTGGGACTCAGCCCATCCCTGCGTCACTGGATCACCAACTTCCTAACTGACAGACCACAAGCCGTACGGATGGGAAAACACACCTCATCCTCCCTCACTCTCAGCACTGGAGCCCCTCAGGGTTGTGTTCTGAGCCCCCTGCTGTACTCGCTGTACACACATGACTGTGTGGCCACTACAAACTCCACCACCATCATTAAATTTGCTGACGACACTGTCGTGGTGGGCCTGATCTCCAACAACGATGAGATGGCCTACCTTCAGGAGATCAACAACCTGGAGAGATGGTGTCAGGAGAACAATCTGCTCCTGAATGTCAGCAAAACAAAGGAGTTAATAGTGGACTTCAGCACGCAGAAGCAGGTGCGCCTTACCATCCCATCAAGATCGACGGGACCCCAGTGGAGAGAGTGGACAGTTCGGTACCTGGGTGTTCACATCACGCAGGACCTGTCTTGGTCCTGTCACATCAACACCCTGGTGAAGAAGGCCCGGCAGCGTCTATACCATCTGAGGCGCTTAAGGGACTTCAGACTCCCATCTCAGGTGCTCAGGAACTTTTACCTGCACCATCGAGAGTGTCCTGACGGGAAACATCACCTCCTGGTTCGGGAACAGCACCGTGCAGGACAGGCGAGCCCTTCAGAAGGTGGTGCGTTCAGCTGAGCTCCCTGTGCTGCAGCACATCTACAACAAGCGGTGCTGTACCAGGGCCAGGAAGATCGTGGAAGACCTCAGCCATCCCAACAATGGACTCTTTTTCTCTGCTGCGTTCAGGAAAGCGCTTTCGTTCCCTGAAGGCAAACACAGAGAGAATGAGGAGGAGCTTCTTCCCGCAGGCCATTCGGAGTCTGAACCAGAGAACACCCAGCACCTTATTACCGGGATTCCCATGTTCACCCCTCTTTCCCCAGATACTCGCCACTTACTTTGGACAATTGCACTAGCCACTTTTACATTTTACACTTATATTTTATATTCTACACTTATTTACATTTTATTTTTTAAACTTTGCACACTTTTTTTATACATATTTTTATACATTATTTTATATTTTATATTTATATATATTTAAATTCTGTTTTCTGTTTTCTATTTTTTTAATGCTGGACGGTTGTAAAAAACATTTCACTGCATGTCGTACCATGTATGTATGTGTATGTGAGAAATAAAATTTGAATTTGATTTGAATTTGATATATATATATATATATATAAAAAAACACACATACTGTATATACATATATACACGCATACATATACATATGTATACATATACATATATACATACATTTGTACATACACACACACCTCTTCAAAATATATACATGCATGTGTGTGTATAAAGTAAATATAATCCATGTTAATTCAGTATAAGGTTCAAAGGCAGCTCAGTAATTAGATTAAAAACTGAATACTTCTGAAAACACACCTGCGCATTGGCCATGTGACGGTTCATCGCCATAACGATAAGCTCCGCCCCTCCCGCGTTCACAATGGCATCTTTGACGTCGTCGTTTCCCGCGATGGCCTTCAGCCCGCCGAGCACCTGCTTCACCAGCTCCTGGAAGACGGAGAGTCCGTTTGAGTCGTTCACAGGAAACAGCGCCGAAGCTCTCACCGATCCAGAAGCTCACCTGACAATCCAGGCTGTCGGCCAGCAGCGTGATCATGAACTTCAGGCCCCCGAGGTCCACGATGTCCTGACAGAACTCGTTCCTCACGGCCAGGCGGGACAGAGTGGCACAGAGCTCGCTGAGCACCGCCGGGTTCTCCGGGTGAGCTGAAAACACACCGTCAGCGTCTCAGGGACAACTTAAGATTCATGCACGGGCTGAAAAGATGAATAAACGAGCTTTGCTGGAAAAAGACAAATGGCTGAGATGCAACTATTTGAACTTGGAATATGGAGGTAAAATTAACTTAATTATTGAGAAAAAAGTTGTCCAAATTAAGTTCTTAGCGATGCATGCTATTAATCGGAAATGTTTTAATATGGACGATAAGAAAATGTACAAAATATCTTCATGGAACATGATCTTTTCTTGGTGTACGAATGATTTTCTGATCCGTACAATGTATTGTCATCGATTTCAAAATTGAATTCATCACATTTTTACATTAGCATACTGTAAATTCTTATATATTACACCAGCATTATAACAACAACGTTGTAACTCATTCGCAACTTTTGCATTTAAAAATGTTGAATTTTTGTGAATGCATGTAATTTAGCGCAATTTTCACGAGCGACTAGGGCTGCACAATTACGACAAAAATCATAATTCCCATGAAATTGCAATTGCGATTATTAATTGCAATAAATACACTGATTTACACTATATATGGATGAATATATAAATGCAAAAATTGCTTAAATATATATTTTTGTATATATATAAATAAATATTATATATATATATATATATATATATATATATATAAATAATATAAATAAATATTATATATATATATATATATATATATATATAATAAATAATATAAATAAATATTATATATATATATATATATATATATATATATATATATATATATAAATAATATAAATAAATATTATATATATATATATATATATATATATATATATATATATATATATATATAAATAATATAAATAAATATTATATATATATATATATAATATTTATTTATATATATATATATATATATATATATATATATATATATATATATATATATATATATATATATATAATATAAATAAATATTATATATATATATATATATATATATATATATATATATATATATATATATATATATATATATATATATATATATATATATATGTGTGTGTGTGTGTGTGTGTGTGTTTGTATATGTCCATAGTACACACACGCGTTATATAAACTAAAACTTTAGTCGATAGATTTCTCTCGGCTCACCTTTAGCAGCTTCTACGATGACTTTCAGTCCGTTGTGCTCCAGCACGATCATCTTGGCGTGTTCGTGGGCGTGTCCGAAGGGCACACGCACGTCGTCGTCGAAGGTCATGACCCTCAGGGCGACGCAGGCCTCCCTCACGACCTCGGGGTGCTGGATGTGG
>NW_025048437.1:42500-75000 GCF_018831695.1 Puntigrus tetrazona | reverse complement strand
GTAAAACAAACCGGTTTAATACAAAATTGATTGTTATCCTGAAACTCACCAACACCCAGCCTGCACCCTCACGATAAAAGGCTCCCTGGAGAACGGTGGGCAGTACGCTAAAAGCGTAAGCGTAGGACAGCGGTGAAGGCTACGCAATTCAACCAACGCAAGCGCTTCGCGAATTAAGGCAAAGCGTTGCATTGTGTTTCTTTTAATGTGGCTCGGGTGAGACTCGCGAAAGAATATTGGTTCCGCTTCGTATGGAAACATTTTTCATATTTAAAAAAAAAGTCGCGTGCGACTGATATAACTGATGTTCCACAAATTAATGTTTATTTAAAGTAGCCTGGAGCTAATTTGTGTATACATTTACCTGAATGAAGATTAATGCACTCTGACCCTTTTCGTAATAAATGCACATAAACCCCACCTACGCTGATGAATGTTACGTCTGTAAATAGTTACATTTATAATAAAATTATTTATTATATTCATTGCAGTTTAACAGCTGATGTCCTGTTTAAGCTTTTCTATTTGCATGGATGTAAATGATATTTACATAAATATTATGCAACTAATATTCTATATGAGCACGTATTTGACTGCTTATTTACTTATTCACGGTTGCTTGCATAATATTATATAATGCTCTACTTTATTATCACACGCTTGGACGTGGCTACTTATTTATTGAATATTTTACACTGTTATTTACTTAAATATTATGCTATTTCCGCCCCATTTAATAATTTATATGAGCATCAATGCGATTATTTATTTATTTACTTAACTACTAAACAATTAATTTCCCATTTAAGCATTTTATGTGTATGGATGTGTCCATTTTATTTATTTATTTTATTTTATTTTAAATATATTACATAGCTAAATAAATATTTTAACATATTATGAGTGAGTCTAATTTATATATTTACTTTAGTAATTTTTTTTTGCTAAAATATTGCATAACTATTTTATTTAAGTAAGCATTTATATGTGCATGATTCAACTACTTGTTTATATTGATATTCTTAGGTGCTTATTTAAATATTATACTTTATTTATATGTTCTTGTATGTGTGTGTAGTATTTTATCTATATTTATACACTTTTTATGCCTTAGATATTAGGTGTGTATATTTTATTTATTCATTTATGCCTATTTTTTTTTATTTTTATTTTTTTAAATATATTACATAGCTAATTTATAGCTAATTTAATATTTACTAGTAGTGCTTAAATATTGCATAACTAATTTATATATTTAACTACTTATTTACAATTTATTTTTGCTTAAATATATTTTATTATATGTTCTTGCAAGTTTTATGTGTGTGTTTATATTTATACATTTATGCCTATAGTGTGTATATTTTATTTATTCATTTAACTGTTTATTTTAAGCTAATTTATTATTGTGCTTAGTTAATATTTATTACAATTTATTTATATTGTAACTATTTTATGTAAGCATTTATATGTGCATGCATTTAACTGTTTATTTAAGCTTATATTTATATACTTCATGTGTGTATATACACCTCGTGCCTATATGTATATTTTATTTATTTATTGTAATGAACTTTTGTGTGTATTTATGATTGTATTTCGCTCGCGCGTGACGCCAGGGGGAGCTGCACCCCTCAGGCGAAGAAAACAACGTCGCGTGCGTGCGTCATGACGCCACGTCGAAAGCGTCGCCTGAATATAAGCCCGCGCTGCGTGGTGACGCGTCCTTCTCCCCTGCCTGTCCCCACCAGCGGAAGGCAGCGCGCTCTCTCTTCCGATATCAGTGCTGAGTGAATCCTGAAACATCTGTCAAAATGGTGCGTATCAGACGTGTTATGATTTTCGACACAGACGCGCAGCGAGCGGATTTTATCATCCGAGGCGGTATTTGTCCGTTTAACCCGGTTTTCGGTTAAATGTGCGCGGGAGGAGGCCGGCTAGCTGTTTCCCACGAAACAAAATGGCAGCTGATGTTTTACGGCGCGGCTGATTTTTTTATTATTTTTATTTTTTAACGCGTTAAAATTCGCTTCTGACTTGCTAGTAAGTCGCTTATTAAATACTCGGCGAGTTTAACTCGAGCTATATCCTTAACCGAGAGTTTTGTCGTTCGGTTTGTTTGTCAGACCGGGCCTGGTTAGCATGCTGGCTAGCCGTGCCACGTATTGTGGAAAGAATCGCGTGCTTGAGGGGGAAAAAAATCTCCGTTATCTGGTTTCGTAACCCCGTATCCTGACGTCTCAATCCTAGCGCTGGTTCTTGTTTTTCTTGCTTTTGCGATGCGCTGTGTGCGGTTTTTATCACTTTGCCGGTCGCTTTAACGGCAGGTGTCGGGTGTGTTCCGACCGGCGTACGGCAGTCACGTGTCTCTGTCTGTCCCGCATGTGCGGTTCATCAGCGGGGCCGCGTCACGCACATGGCCGTCTATTGTTTGCGCAGTGGCTTCCGGTAGGCCTTGAATAAGGCGCTGGAAGATGAATATTAAAGCAGGTGCGTTTATTCCAGCCTTTGAGTAAAAGTCATCGCGCTTTTCGCCTTAAAACGTGCCAGTTAAAGTCACTTGTCATGTACGGCGTTGGAGTAACTAGTTACGTGTATAGGAATTACGTCATTTAATTACAAATGTGACGTTACATTTTTATATAAGTGTAGGTACGTAGTGTAAACTTTACGAAAGCGATTGTAAAGTTACTCTTTTTTTTCCACTTATTATACCAAATTGCATCATGTGCTTTAAAATGAGTTTCAGGAGCTGAAAAGCACACGTCCTTTTATGCACTTTTATAAAAAAAAATTCTTCAAAACATTAATGGATGCCAGTGTTTCCTGTCATAGCTATAAAAATACCTGATTTTTAAAAACTGTTATAACGCATATTTTTTTTATTTAACCCCAGAACAAATTAAAAAGGCATGCTGATGTCTGATTTTGTAGTTACTGTGCTTTATAATTAGCCTGATTTAAAGTGAAGCTTTTCAGATCAGTGGACTATTACTGTAAAGTGAACCCTGCCTGCTTTAAATGTTTTTAAATGAAGCTGAAAACCTTTTTTAGAAATAAAGTAATCCATTGCATTGCTTTAAGGTAATTAATTACTTGTTACTTTTCCATAGTAACCTTCCCAACGCTTGTCAGGTTTAATATAAATGTAATAGTTTTTCAAAATGTCTAATTTGCTCTGTTGTAAATGCAAAAGTTTTGTAAAGAAGAAACTGAGTCTAAATGACCGTCAAACGTGTCTTTTTCAGGTGAACTTCACAGTCGACCAGATCCGTGCCATCATGGACAAGAAGTCCAACATCCGCAACATGTCCGTGATTGCGCACGTGGATCACGGGAAATCTACGCTGACCGACTCTCTGGTGTCCAAGGCTGGGATCATCGCTTCCGCCCGCGCCGGAGAGACCCGCTTCACTGACACACGCAAAGACGAGCAAGAGCGCTGCATCACCATCAAATCCACGTAAGACGGCCGCCAATAAAGCGCCACTGAATACGTGATTCGCAGGAAAATGCGTTTAATGGCAGCGTGACAAATCCTAGAAGTAACTTTTGCAATGTAAATATTATTCCGCACGACTAACTTGGGGATTTGACCATTGCTAGTCTGTAAATAAAAATGTCATGACATTAATGCGTAACCGAATCTGGCACAGTTTTACGTTTGCCAGCTTGTTAAATGCGTGTAATGTACGCGTAACAGCTGCAACATATTAGAGTTTGAATTCTAGGTCTGTGAATGAGATGCGTGCATGATGTCATGAGTTATCAGGTAGTTAAAACGGCAATCTTGCGTTAAAAGTGCAGTCGAATGGTGTTGTCGTGTTTCTAAATGATGATCAGTTGGGAGTGGCTGTGTTCATGAGGCCAAAGGCTGTGCTTTTTCACTGTTTTATGGCGTCGGGTCCATGCACTAAAGTTAAATTGAAGTGTTTGTTGGGGTGGAACAATGCATCACGTCAATATCAGTATATTGCAAAACAAAAATGCCACGTGTATAATTGTATTGAAGTGATGGCTCAATTGTGTTTGATGCGAAACATGTTTATTATTAAATGACAAACCTGAAGTTCTTTTTATTCAGTAAGTGTGTGTGTTGGCCTAAACTAGAAGCAAGCCAAGCAGAGCGCATGATAAAGAGCGAGTCGTTGGTGTCTCTTTCGCAGTGCCATCTCCATGTACTACGAGCTGTCCGATAACGACCTGGCCTTCATTAAGCAGTGCAAGGATGGATCTGGTTTCCTCATCAACCTGATCGACTCTCCTGGCCATGTCGACTTCTCCTCCGAGGTCACGGCTGCTCTGCGTGTCACTGATGGAGCTCTGGTTGTGGTGGACTGTGTCTCTGGTAAGCTTGCTTATTGGCCTCAAAGACTCTTTTTCACCTTTCATAGGTTACGGCTTTAAATTTTGTCATTTAGCAGACGCCTGTCCAGAAGCGACTTACGAATGAGGACAATAATAGCAATTAAAATCAAGAGAGCAAAGATGATGCAATTGTTGACGAGTCTGTTAGCTTAATGTAGTACATTATATGTATGTGTGTGTAATGTATGTGCTTTAATCGTGTAACCGGTTTTCCATTCTGTTCACTGGTTTTACCTTCATGTATTAAGCTAATAGACTCATATATATTATTGCTTGTTTTAATGCATGTTTATTGTATTTGCACTTATGTATATTACAAAGGTTGTAGTTTTGAAATGAGATTCTTACCTGTATTTAAAATAGCTGTTGCTGGCATCTTAACATCATAAGGCCTGCAGTAATCTGTTTATTTTTACTTGCATACTGAAACCACCACTGTCACCTTTTCGATTTATCGCTTATTCTTGCTATCGGAAAGCTCTTAAAGTTACTTTGATGAAGCCCTGATGGCGTCGAATGCCCTTTTTGCTAAACTCTTGATGGTTTTCGCGCAGGTGTGTGCGTGCAGACCGAGACGGTGCTGAGACAGGCCATCGCCGAGCGCATTAAGCCCGTGCTGATGATGAATAAGATGGACCGAGCTCTACTGGAGCTGCAGCTGGAACCCGAGGAGCTGTACCAAACCTTCCAGCGCATCGTGGAGAACGTCAACGTCATCATCTCCACGTACGGAGAGGACGAGGGTGGACCCATGGGCAACATCATGGTGAGAACTGCGCTCAAGTGTAGTTGATGCTAAAATGCTTTACGGTCTATGAGGAACAACCATGTACCACTCTGATAGGCTGATTATAAACCTACCACAATAATCTGAGACCTGCTGTGATCTAGACCCTTCCCGGAGCTGCGGTCTCACTAGGGTTCCTTTGAGCTGGACCGTTTGTGCTCACCTCTCTCTCTCTCTCTCTGTGCTCTCAGATCGATCCGGTGGTCGGTACTGTGGGGTTCGGATCCGGTCTTCACGGCTGGGCCTTCACTCTCAAGCAGTTTGCGGAGATGTACGTGGCCAAGTTCGCTGCCAAGGGTGAGAGTCAGCTGAACCCGGCTGAACGCTGCAAGAAAGTGGAGGACATGATGAAGAAGCTTTGGGGTGACAGGTGAGATTCGTGTAGATTTAAGTGCGTGCTCTTGCAGGTTTGGCTGAAAACCACGAAGCTCCTTTTCTCTTTGCACAAGTTACTTAAATTAAACATCTGCTAGATGTGAGCTCATATATTGCCATTTAAAAAAAAAAATGTAAGTGCCGCCTTCTGATCACCAAGACTGCTTTATTTGAGATTTTCTAATGTGGTATTAGGAGCTATTTTATTATTCAGCTTCCAGTCAGTTATTTAGAAATCATTTTAATAAGTCTATTTGCAAAAAGTGTTTTTACTGACGCTTTTGAACTGAATGCATCTTTAATTTAATGTAAAGGCTTTGAAATCTTAATCTCTTTAAAGTCTAGTTATTTGGATGAATAGTTTAACCTCAGTGACCTAAAACCGTTCAACGGTATTGCAAGTAATTTAAAGGGATATAAGCTATCTGTTAGATATTACTCATCCTCTGGTGCTCTTCCAGGTATTTTGACCCAGCCACCGGTAAATTCAGCAAGTCTGCCAACGGCCCCGATGGAAAGAAACTGCCCCGCACCTTCGCCCAGCTCATCCTGGACCCCATCTTCAAGGTACGTTAAAGAGCCTTGAACGGCAGCTCAAACCTCCTCTTGCTACGCCGGCGATCTCACCTCGCTTCCTCCATCTCCAGGTGTTCGACGCCATCATGAACTTCAAGAAGGAGGAAACCGCCAAGCTGATCGAGAAGCTGGACATCAAGCTGGACATGGAGGACAAGGATAAGGAAGGCAAGCCTCTGCTGAAGGCCGTGATGCGTCGCTGGCTGCCCGCCGGAGAAGCTCTGCTTCAGATGATCACCATCCACCTGCCCTCTCCCGTCACGGCCCAGAAGTACCGCTGCGAGCTGCTTTACGAAGGACCCGGAGATGATGAAGCCGCCATGGGTACGATGCGCTCATTTTAATGCCCCTCTTAACTTGTCATTTTTCTGCACTATTGTCTGACTGACGTCTTCTACGCAGGTATTAAGAACTGCGACCCTAAAGCTCCCCTCATGATGTACATCTCCAAAATGGTGCCGACCACAGATAAGGGTCGTTTCTACTCTTTTGGCCGTGTGTTTTCTGGTGTGGTGTCCACTGGGCTGAAAGTGAGAATCATGGGACCAAACTTCACCCCTGGGAAGAAGGAGGATCTCTACCTGAAACCCATCCAGAGGTCTGCAGCGCTCCAGACTCATTAACACTACAGTGATGCTCTGAAGTTACTTTAAAACCATTTGAACAACTTAATATTTATACTTCAAACACTAAGGCTGTTTTTGTGACTCAGTGTTTTATTTTCCACCTAAAAGACTGACTGCTTTTGTCAGCACTGGTCGCACCAACTTTTAAAATGATAAAACTAACTCTTTACTGTAAAGTTTCGCTTAACATTAACAAACAGTACTTGCACATCGGTCTTCATTTTAAGTTCGATACTCTGCAATGCATTATAAATTTTTTCTTGCTTATCATCCTTTTGCTAGTTAATCAGTGCAGTAATGTTAACGAGACCTTTTATTACGAAGTAAAAAGTACCAAAAATAAAATTCTAAGGATGCATTTGGTCCGAAAAACTTAATTTTAAACCAATTGATTAAAGGTTTACAAAAATTGCACAAGGCAGTTATAGTTTGAAGACTTCTGCTCCGTTTTTGGTCAAATAAATTTAAGCACAGTCAATAATGCCCTGGGAAAGAATATAAAGACCGCATTTATTACTTAAATTGTGTAATTGACAATTTGAAAGTAATAAAGCAGTGAAGTTGCATTGATTGGATGGTAGGTGCGCTTCCAATGTTTAGAAGCATTGTTCATGCGTCCCTTAAACTGTGCACTTTAAGAATTTTTAGCGAAGTTAATTTCTGGTTGCTAAAGCTCTGCGTTATTAAAACCAAGTCATGACTCTGTGCGCTGCTTTTCTGACACTTAAGTCTTCTGTTCCAGGACCATTTTGATGATGGGTCACATGCGTGGAGCCCATCGAAGACGTGCGTGGTGGTAACATTGTGGGTCTGGTTGGCGTGGACCAGTTTCTGGTGAAGACGGGACCATCACGACTTTCGAGCAGGCCCACAACATGCGTGGTGATGAAGTTCAGCGCCAGCCCTGTGGTCAGAGTGGCGGTG
This sequence comes from Puntigrus tetrazona, assembly GCF_018831695.1. NCBI lineage: Eukaryota > Metazoa > Chordata > Actinopteri > Cypriniformes > Cyprinidae > Puntigrus > Puntigrus tetrazona. The sequence continues at coordinate 67,344 of NW_025048437.1, read as the reverse complement.
GAGGCCAAGAACCCCGCTGACCTGCCCAAACTGGTGGAGGGACTCAAACGCCTGGCCAAGTCCGACCCCATGGTGCAGTGCATCATCGAGGAGTCCGGAGAGCACATCATCGCCGGCGCTGGAGAACTTCACCTGGAAATCTGCCTTAAAGATCTGGAGGAGGACCATGCCTGTATTCCGCTGAAGGTCTGTTGGTCTTGGTTCTTTAGAGACGCTGTTCTTAGATGCATTGTAAGAAAATTTGTGTATTATGCCAGCACATGTAGACTTGTTTCACAGATTAATGCATTGTTTCTACAAATGTTTTCCCCTTCATTTTGTACTTATTCCTAATTCACAGGAAAGCTTAATGCATTTGTCCTATAGTTGCATGTGCTTTAATTGAAAAGCTCTGTGCTGAATCGACCAGCCTCCCCTGATGTGACTCGTGTGTCTGCTTCCTCCGGCAGAAATCGGACCCCGTTGTGTCCTACAGAGAGACGGTCAGCGCCGAGTCCGACCAGATGTGTCTGTCCAAGTCTCCCAACAAGCACAACCGTCTGTACATGAAGGCCAGGCCGTTCCCCGACGGTCTCGCCGAAGACATCGACAAGGGCGACGTGACGGCCCGCCAGGAGCTCAAGGCCCGCGCTCGTTACCTGGCCGACAAATACGAGTGGGAGGTCACGGAGGCCCGTAAGATCTGGTGCTTCGGACCCGACGGAACCGGACCCAACGTCCTGGTGGACGTGACCAAAGGAGTGCAGTACCTGAACGAGATCAAGGACAGCGTCGTGGCCGGCTTCCAGTGGGCCACTAAAGAGGTGAGACGCCGCGAGGTCGACCAGCGGTCCTGCTCGTGTTCTTCTGGCTGGTCTATGAGGAGAAATCATGCACCACTCTGAACGAGTGATGGATAACAGCTACCACAGATTTCTGAGACCGCCACGGGCGCAGGAAACGGATCAGATCGATTTCATTTTTTAAAATGCAAACCAGTAATGAAGTTGTAATGGTAGTCTCTGTCTCTCTCTCTCTCTCTCTGTCTCTCTCTCTCTCTCTCTCTCTCTCTCTCTCTCTCTCTCTCTCTCTCTCTCTCTCTCTCTCTCTCTCTCTCTCTCTCTCTGTCTCTCTCTCTCTCTCTGTCTCTCTCTCTCTCTCTGTCTCTCTCTCTCTCTCTGTCTCTCTCTCTCTCTCTGTCTCTCTCTCTCTGTCTGTCTCTCTCTCTCTCTCTCTCTCTCTCTCTCTCTCTCTCTCTCTCTGTCTCTCTCTCTCTGTCTCTCTCTCTCCTCTCTCTGTCTCTCTCTCTCTCTCTGCTCTCTCTCTCTCTCTCTCTCTGTCTCTGTCTCTCTGTCTCTCTCTCTGTCTCTGTCTCTGTCTCTCTCTCTGTCTCTGTCTCTCTCTCTCTCTCTCTCTCTGTCTCTGTCTCTCTCTCTCTGTCTCTCTCTCTCTCTCTCTCTCTCTCTCTCTCTCTCTCTCTCTCTCTCTCTCTGTCTCTCTCTCTGTCTCTCTCTCTGTCTCTCTCTCTCTCTGTCTCTCTCTCTCTCTCTCTCTCTCTCTCTCTCTCTCTCTCTGTCTCTGTCTCTCTGTCTCTGTCTGTCTGTCTGTCTCTGCTTTGCTTTTGTTGTTACAAAAATAGAAACGGTACAATTTTTGCTTATTACAATGTATAAAAGATTTAATTGCTGAAGTTGTGATGCTCGCTGGCATCCGTTACCTTCATGAATGCTGTAGTTTCATGACTGATGTTTCTCTCTCTCTCTCCGCTCAGGGAGTGCTGTGCGAGGAGAACATGCGAGCTGTCCGCTTCGACATCCACGACGTGACTCTGCACACAGACGCCATCCACCGCGGCGGCGGCCAGATCATCCCCACGGCCCGCAGGGTCCTGTACGCCTGTCAGCTCACGGCCGAGCCCCGGCTCATGGAGCCCGTCTACCTGGTGGAGATTCAGGTGAGGTGTCGCTTCGCCGGGTCTCGCTCTCTGACACACGGGCGCCTCTCACCCTCTCTTCTTCTCCTCTCAGTGCCCAGAGCAGGTGGTCGGAGGCATCTACGGCGTGTTGAACAGAAAACGAGGCCACGTCTTCGAGGAGTCTCAGGTCATGGGAACGCCCATGTTCGTGGTTAAGGCCTATCTGCCCGTCAACGAGTCTTTCGGTTAGTTTCTGTTTTCATTTCATGACCCTTATCAAACACATTAATGTCTTATACGTCATCTGAAAGCTGAATGAATTGGTTTGTGTGGCTTGTTAGGATAGGAAAGTTTTCCAACTCTCCCAAAAGTTGAGTTTAGTTCAGATCAGCCTAGAAAACCACTTTTGATTTTGTGCACTGCTAACCTCAAGAATAGTTCACTTGAATGACTCTTCTGGTGTAATCAGATTCGATGCATGCTTAATGGATTCGAAAGCGGTCAAACTCTGCTTATTAACTGGAAAGATACCATTTCCAAAAAGAATGGCTTTGTCCGAGTTTGTCGCTCAAATCACGTGGCATGAAATAACTTAATACAGATAATGAACATGAAAACAAGTCAACGTTGTAATGCATCAGTTGAGGAGACTTAAGCCTAGTTCAGGGTTTAAGTTTATTTCTAATGAAACGACTAGGTGTCGTCAGATTACCTAATGTTTCTGATTCATCGGCGCAAACGTTTGTTCATGTCACCTTGTTGAAGTGTAGAATCTGATTGTGGCTGAGTTTGCGCCTGAATGTAAAGTGCTGAGAGAACAGGACTGAATGAACTCCGTACAAAAGAGAAAAAACGGCCAGTGCGTCTCTCTATTGTGTTTCTCACGGTCCGACAACAAACATACAGCGCAAGCGCTCCAGGAACGATTCGTGAGCGGATTCTTTTGAAGTCCGTCTGACAAAAGATCCAGCTCGTCCTCGAGCTCCTCCGTTAAGAGTCACTTAGAGCGACTCCTGACTCACTGAATCAGTAGACATTAATAGCTGCTGGTGCAACAAATAAACCTAAAACATTTTGGAAGCGTTTGCTGATAAGTGGAACTTATACTGGTTTTAGTTTAATAAATGAAAATATTACTCAAATGAGTAATCATCCAAAATTGTTTACATTGTGTGCTATGTATATATTTTGACATTTGGTTTTTTTAAAAAAAAAATATAAATAAAAATAATATATATATATATTTTTTTTTTATATATATATATATATATATATATATATATATATATATATATATATATATATATATATTTATTTTTTTTTTTTTGGGTGCAATTTAGTCGTAGCAGTGGTAGTTATTCAGTGTTTTCACTTCTGGTTTTATGCTAGTACACATCTCTTTCCTAATAGAAGTCCTAGACTATATTAAATCCACGTGTGTGTGTGTGTGTGTGTGTAGGTTTCACAGCTGACCTGCGCTCTAACACCGGCGGTCAGGCCTTCCTCAGTGCGTGTTCGATCACTGGCAGATCCTTCAGGGTGACCCCAAAGACCCCGCGTCCAAACCCTTCCAGATCGTGGGCGACACGCGCAAACGCAAGGGCCTGAAGGAGGGCCTTCCCGCACTCGACAACTTCCTCGACAAGTTATAAGCGGCCCGGCGACGCGTCCTCCGCTCTGGAGGCCGACCTCCGCTTTACACTCATTCCTTCCCTCCTGCACTCGCTTCCTTCCTCAGAGGTCAGCGGAGGGACTGGACTGTACAGGGCACAAACACCACACCTTTATCACATTCTGACAGCAAATTCAAGTGGATTATGTAAATCTAATAAAGAAAATAAAAATGGAAAATGACATGTGCGTGCGGCGCTTCATTGCCGGTCAGTGCGGATGATGATTTTTGTCTGAGATCAGTGACATTCGTCTCTCCAAATTTACTTTGTGCTACTGTGTTTTAAATAGTCCAGAGGTAAGCTGAAATCAAGATGTTTCAGTGTGTTCTAGAAGTGCTCCAAATCAGGGAGACGATTTGCATTTAGATGCTCCACCAAAACATCTAGGGAATAATATTAGACTGGCTGTCAAATGCAGCTGTAACCGAGCTCAACCAAAGCAGGTATTTAAAAAAAAAAAAAAAAATGCTGTTTTAAAAGAGCAACCCTGCCCCTGTCTTCCTGTTTCAGTTGAAGTTGTCACCACGTGATGTTTCGAGGCACTTCAGTCCAAATATTTCATGCCCTTTTTAAGTTATTACACAGGATTGCATTTGTTACGCAAGGCATTTTGGACATCATTTAATTGTTGCATTCTAATACAATGTTAGAATTTTTTTTTTTTTTTTTTTTTCATGACTGAATCTAATTTCGGTGGTTATGGCAAATTGCTTTCTACTTGCTGTACTTGCCATAAATTGATTAATCTGAGCTTTATTTGCAAAAATCTTTTTTTTTTATTTCTAGTTACTTCAGTCTGTAAACTTTTTGACTTTAAAACATTAAATTTATTTTTTGACAATGCATTACAAATGCATTGTTATTCCCAAAGACTTTTTTTTTTTTTTTTTTTTTTTCCTAAACTTTTTGCTCAGAATATTTTTCATTTAGGAATGCATCAGGTTGTCAACTTTTATTTTACAGCCTTTTTGAAGTGGATCAAAACCTTTTCTTCCACCTTTTTTACATCTGCTTTAAATGTACTCTAGTAACAAATTAAAAGGCTGCATTCATATAGCTAATTTAATAGGTCAAGGTAATTTTTTTTTTTTAAAACATTTAAAAACTAGTGCCTGCAGTACATAAATATGGCCACTACATAAATAGATTACCATTAAATTCAGTCTGCCGTCCTAAAAACGCTGAGATGTAAAGAATGATTCATCTTTATTGAACATGAGTAGTCATACAAAGACCCAACATCCAGAAACACCAGTGTGTTTGCTCTGAACAGTCTTGCACGAGTGCTGAGGTTCACCCTGTAAATAAATACAGCTCCTGAATGATTCTCACCCTCGAGTTAAATTAAGTGCTGAACGTACGAGAAACATCGAAGGAAAACCTTGGCACCGAAGAGAAACCGACCGCCTTCCTCTGGTCTACAATCACACCGCTGTACAAAAAGCTCAACGCAAATCAAACTTCATCGATTCCATAGAATTATTTTCCCACGTTATAATCTAAAATACACAATTCTCGTCCGAATGCGCTAACAAAACATGTAATGAACGCCTGCCTGCTTTTGTACGGCGAATCGTTAGTTGCATACACATCAAAATCTGCTTTATTTAGATGAGAATTAAAACAACAGCTCACCCAGAAATGAATGTTTGTCAAATCTACGTCGCACCAGTGGAAGTGAATGGGTGCCGTCGGCCATTAAACCGATTTTAAAGTAAAACGAAACTACAAACCCGTTTTCTCAAGATGTGGATTATTTTATCAGCTGTTTGGACTTCCGACGGCGCCCGTTCCCGACGGCACCCATTCGCTTACAGCTCGTCTGCATTCGTGGGTGAGCTATTCCTTTAACTGTAAAGCTCTTAAAACACTGAGCGAGGCGCAGGTTTGGCGAGAGTTTTAATTGCAGCCCGGGTCGGCCGACGCAAAATCAGATACACAAAAATAAAGACGCTTTTGCGCGTTACGTGTCAGTCAGTCGCGGGTGCCGCTAACAGTCAGCGTAAATACGAGCCCTCGAAGTCTAGTCGCGATCGGTTATTAATGACAGAACCCCCTGAAGACAATCCGTGACAGTGGAGAGAAGTTCACGTGTCCGCTTTTACTGTCTCTGAGTACAGCGTTACGGCCGGCGCAATATCGCGTGCTGACGGAGACGCCGGCGGAGACTACGTGTAGAAGATGAGCTCCGGGATCTGGCCGTCCTCCACCGACGTGCGCCGTTGTTGTTTCCCGCGCGTAGCAGAAGGTGAAGCTGGTTTTGGTCCCAGAGCCGACGACTCGTGCGTGACCTTCCTCATGCCTTTAGTGCCGTGAAAGCGAGTCTGGACCCTGAGAATCAGATACGACCTTCACGTTATTAACAAGAATCGCTAAATAAACATCTCTTGCAAACTAAAAAAACTGCATTCATTTACTTAACCGCTTGCTTGCTTTAAAAAAATAAATAGCCATTTTGTATTCTGTCTGTTCTCTTTAATTAACAAAAAGCAAAAAATAATTTTTTTTTTCTATTCTGTTTTCTTTAAAATTATTATATGTATTAATTATAATTATATAAATATATTAAATGTAATTTAAATATGACATTTTATTATCATAATTATATATAGTAAATGTAATTTAAATGACATTTTATTATTATTATAATTATATAAATATATTAAATGTCATTAAATATGACATTTTATAATAATAATAATATTAAATTAAATATTATTAAAACTAAATAAGTGACATAACTAATCAAATAACTTTTATATAAGAGATTAAACATTTTTAAATGCACACAAAAAAATGTGTTTATTATTTAAAAATAAATTATTAATATTATTATAAAAAGAAACCGCACAGCTTTAAAGGATTAGTTCAAAATCTTACGAGCGTTTTCATCCAAAAACCTTAATTTCCAAAGAAAAGCAGGAACGTCTGGGATGACACAGAGGTGAGTTAATTAGTCGTTTTAATTTGAAAGTGAACTAATCTTTTAAATCGCTTAAAGCCACAAGTAAAAACGTCTTCGGTTACAAAAAAAGATTCCAGTTTTAAAAGCGATGCTGTACTTTGGAGCTTTCTATTCATCTGTGGATCCTGAAAATGAACTGCATCACAGTAGACGGCTACTGTGACGTATTTACGCCTCCTCCGGTGGATTTAAATCTTATCTTGCATTAAATAAATGCATTAACATGCAAACGATCCAGACAGGACGCGTGTGACCTTTAGCGTAGCGCAGGCCGTGTAGTTGACGTTGGGCAGAACCTCCACCGGTTCCTTGAACATGACTCTGAAGGTGCTGGCCGATCCGTCGCAGCTGAAGCCGGTGTCGTTCTGCCCCAGGACTGTGTTACTGTCCGTGTGAATGATCTGTTAGAAACACAAAGCAGCACTTTTAAACCTTTGAGCGGCCCCAGACCAGCTCTACTGATGACCTCTAGAAACAGTCCCTTATGACAGGAGCTGTCACTATTAATCACCTTCCAGAAATAAACTGTGAAAATATGTCATGTAGTAATCAATAAGAGGTCAGAAAATTGTTTTATTATAGAAATGATTGTAAATTTCAAATTTTAAAAAGTTTTTACATTTAAAAAATAAATATATATATATATATATATATATATATATATATATATATATATATTTTATTTTTTTTTATTTTATTTTTTTTGTATTGTAACTATATATAAACATTTAGCCGTATTATTTTAGTATTGAGATACTAGTATTTTTATTCATATTTTAAATATTTATTATTCAATTTTTATTTATTTTAGTACACCATGTTAAACTAAATTAAAACAGGAAAAGAGATCATTTAAAAAATATATATTTATTTTATTTTTTTCCCCTACTAATGAAAAAGCTTTTTATGGCTTTCATTTTATGTAACTACAATACCCTGGGATTTGGTGAAACTAAATGTACAGAAAAAGTGTACAAAACACACACACACGTACACACACTCACACACAAACACACACACACACACACACAGACACACACACACACACACACACACACACACACACACACACACACACACACACACACACACACACACACACACACACACACACACACACACACACACACACACACAGACACACAGACACACACACACACAGACACACACACACTCACACACAAACACACTCACACACAAACACACTCTGTACAAACACACTCACACACAAACACACTCACACACACACACACACACACACACACACACACACACACACACACTGCATGAACCGCACCTGTATGTTGACCTGGTAGTCTGTCGGTCCGTGAATGGATCCGTGCGGCCGAACCCAGAGCCCTGCGATTCACCGAGAACCTGCGGAGAGCAGAGCCTGGGTTAGTCGAGCGGGCGGTCGGTCGGCGCTCGGCTCTCTCTCTCTCACCGGATCCGGTCGCTGGTCCCGCTGTAACCCCAGCGGCTCTCCACCTGCCCGAAGCGCGTGATGCTGCACTCCTTCCCGCGCAGACAGCAGCGAGGCCGGTCGATGAACTCCACGCGAGGTTTAGGGTTCACCGTGAAGTGCAGGAACAGACTCACCACCTCCCTGTCCGTCAGAATGGCCGACTGAGCGGGACCTGAGTGAAACACGCGCACAAAGCTACTGCTACAAGGCCTTTAAAATCAATCTGCTGCATTTCTAGAAGATCCCGATCCTCCAAAAGATCTCCTTTACTTCTTCACCATCTGCACCGGATTGCATTTTCTCCCTTCTTATTCTAACGCCACCATGTGATCCTCGACCACAGAAAACAGCCCTAAGGGTCGATTTTTCAGCTGAAAGCCATTGACGTTTTCCTAGGATCGAACAACTATTTTTGCAAAAATAGCTAAATACGGGTAAAATCACCTTTAAAGTCGTCCAAATGAAGCCCTTAGCGATGCATATTGCTAATTAACAATGAATTTTGATATATTTATAGTAGTACATTCACGGGACGTAATCTTTAATATTCTAATAATTTTTTGTCATGCATTATTTTGTCCCATACAATGCATTTCTGGCTATTTCTAGAAATATACTTGTGCCGCTGAGGACCGTTTCTGAGCTTCAGGATCACATACGAGCTACAGAAGGCCTTCTGATAATAAAGCGCTCCGTCTTTTCAGGCTTTACGGGTTAATGTCGCAGCGTGGCATAGAGACCTGCGGCGAACTCCTCTATGGTCATGAGAGGGAAGCGGATGAGGTTGAGGGCCTTCCCCAGCACGCGTCTCTTGTTCTCCGGCGTGGGCTGGAGCTGCTGCCGGTGAGCCTCAGCTTCCGCCCAGCGGACCGCCTCCCAACAGATGCACTCGCGCGCACTCCCAGAGTGTCCTCTCCAGCACCGCCACCAGCGTGTCTGACAGAGACAAGACAGAGACGGCCAGGGTTCTTATGACACCAAACACAATGGCTGGCGATACACCGGGCAGCCTTTTTGGGGCAATGCTGCTTGGGCGGTTTTCTTTGGAATAGTTTGATCGGTCTGGGCCCTGTGTCTCATCTGGATGACCGTCGACGCTAGAAAAGATGCCCAGTGTATCATCAGCTTTTTTTGGGAAGGGGGGTAAGATTTAGTTTTTAATGTTTGTTTAAAAGAAGTGTCTCTAACTAACCAAGCCATTTATTTGCTCAAAAATACAGTGAAATGTTGTAGCATTTAAAATAGACGTTTATATATATATATATATATATATATATATATATATATATAAATAAATAAATATGTATAAATAAATAAATAAATATATATATATATATATATATATATATATATATATATATAAAAACATATATAATGCATTATTTTGCAAAAACAGAAAAAACAATCTGTTTTTAACAATTCTCTAAAATTATTATTATTTTTTGTGCATTCTAATTTAATCTCAATCAAACTGCGGTTGGGTTATTTTTTTATTTTTTATAAAAATAGCTTTTATAAATAAATACAGCTAACACAATAAAAGCATAGAGTCATGATAACAAATTAAAACATGATTTTTGAACACGTCCATTTTTGCAAATAAACTTATTTTTGTGAAGCGCAGCTGGATTTTCGGCATCATTACTCTCCTGATCCTTCAGAAATAATTCTAATATTGCTCAAAATACATTTGTGATTATTGCCGGTGTTGAAAACAGGAACTGATAGAATCTATTCTACAAAATAGAAAGTTCAAAAGAGCGATTTAATGTGTTCTTGAATAAAAAATTGTAATTTTCTGAATTGTAGTGTATATTATTTTAAAACAATGGGCTGTGGTCTTTATTAATCAATTTAGTTCAAGTAAACGTTGCCTTAGAAGCAAATTAAAAAAAGAAATGCACTCTTTACAATAAGGTCCCGTTAGCTAATGCACTAATTAACGAACTGACAATGAGCAATGCATTTATGTTTATTCATATTCTAGAACATGCATCGTTAACGTTCATAAAAAAAAAACTTGTTTGTTCATGTTCGTTTACACCGCAATAAATAATATTAACCGCTAAAAAATAATAATAAATGTATGCAATTAACCAAGATTATTAAATGCTTTCAAAGAAAGCAAGAAAAAAAGAAAACAATAGGATGAAAAAAAATAAGCTAAATATGCAAATCACAGGCACGATTATTAAAACGTTTTGGTTACGCTTATAATAACTACAGACTTTAAATCATTAGTTAAGCCTTACTTAAACCATTGTTCCAACATTATTATGCATTAGTAGCAAGCAGTTGCCTTGTTCTTGAGCACATGCATAGAATTTTAACTTTATTAGTGATCGATTTATAATTTCTAAATTATAACGTTATTTAGGACTGGGAGGAACGTTTATGATTACGTCTAAGTAAATGATTACTGAAATGTACATTAATAAATCATATCATCTAGACACATGACAATGGTGTAAATATTAAATGCTTGAATATTTTTTCAAGATGCAAAAGATTAAACCGTACACTTCGTAAACGAACAACAAACCTCTGCAGTTCCACAGGAAAAAAAAAATGTTTTCATATTTTCTGCATCTTGAAACGAATAGTTCTGTATAACGTTGCCTTTAAACCTCCTTTGCAACAGATACGCTTACAAACCAAGAACAAGGCATTTCTAGCCGCATTTATGAGCTTACCGTTGATTATTAACGTTATGACAACGGTTAACTAACGCTTAACTAACGATTCTTAGCATGTAGTTGCTATGATGCTTTTTTATAACGGAGTAGTTCACCCAAAATGAAAATCCAGTCAACCTTTTTGAACACAAAAGCCACCGGAAGTCAGTGGCTACCGACAGCAACTCTTAAAATATCTCCTGTGGGTGAGTAACGTGTTGACCGAGCTGTCATTTTTAGGTGAACGGTCCCTTTAACGGCGAGTCAGTGCCGGGCAGCGCTCCTGTAAAGCGGTATACCGTGGATTTGTTTCCGTGATACAGTACCCAGATCAATATCTGTGAATCCTCAGCGCCAGAGCGTCTCCTGTGTTTTTGTCGATGTTCTCCAGGCACAGGCTGGCCAGCTGCGGCTCGTCGAACAGCCTGGCCTTCAAAACAAAGCAGAGGTCAGACGGTCAGAGCGGCGCGAGCGCGCGCGAACCCCGCTGGCGCGAACGAGCTCTACCTGCGTGAGCAGCATGAAGGCGTTGTCGGCTCGCAGGTTCTTCTTCAGGAACTCCACGCAATGGGCCTCCAGAGCCGGGACGGCGTACTTCTTAGCCGTGTAGAGAGTCGTCATCACTGTCTCGGGGCCGATTTGAACCTCATCGGAGTACAGGAACCTGGAGGAAAGTCACGTTATTTCGCACATCGCAAGCTCAAGCGGCCGTCTTCAGTGAGAGTCGTAACGAAAACATCCGGCAAAGCAAAAATAAATGCGTATTCTGTTTTTGACCTTGCATGCGTGTCGTCCCATTTTACGGGAGTCTCTTCTGCTCATCAAGGCTGCATTTATTCGATTAAAAATGCATGGGCAATTTTATTTTAAAATAAAATTTAGGTATCGCACGATCCTTTGGAAGTCATTGTATGCTGATTTATTAAGTGCTGAAACCTTAACATGTACTTTTTTCTTTCAGCGTTTGATGAACAAGGTAAAAAGAGCACCAAACGGGGCCGTCCAGACTCGGTCCAGGAGGCTCCGCCCCTAAAAAAACACACTCGAAGCAGCGAACGAGCTCTCACTAGACACACTAGAAGCTTCCTCGCAGGACACCGGACTGAGTTCGGACCGCCCTGCTTTCAGAAGTCTTCACCGCGACTTTTTAGAGGCGGCACAACGGTTAAAATCGGACTTCTGAAGGATAGTGTGACACTGAAGACTGAAAATTCGGTTTTTGATCACAAAAATAAATCGTGTTTTAAAGTATATTCAACTATTGCGGCAATGTTACACAGAAAAAAATATATATACATTTTTTATCAAACAGATTTAGCCTTATACGAGCTAAACTCGTACTGGGAGAGTATCGAGAAGAGCGCTCGTACTTGAGTAACGCGAGGAACGCCGCAGGCTCGACGTCAGGAAGCTCGATCTCCGTGGAGGTGGTGGCCATGCCTCCGTTAAACATGGCATCAAATACCGCGCTGCCGACGGCCAGAACAAACCTGCAACGGTAACATTGAAATGGCAAATAATAATTGTTATGGCAAATCATGACGAAGTATTGCTTTAAAAACAAATAAGCACATGCGCGCAAATTCTAAAGGCACGTTTGCATTTGTTATAGCTTTGGCTTTAGCTTATTTCACATTGAAGTAACTAAAAATTGCAAACGCAGAGGTCAGAGATACGGCCGTTTTACGGTAATCAAAACGGATTCATACTATGTAAATATTTATTTAATAAATAAACATTTATAGTAAAATTAATAAACAGTTCTGACAAAAAGGGTCAGAAATGCAAAATATAAATTTCAAAAGTTGGAATTGTGAGGTATATCTTTCCAGGGCATTAATAAAACTAAATAATACAAGAAAATGTAAACAAAAATGTATTGTATCTTGTTTATGTATTGCAATTCACTTATATATACACTTATAAATATATATATATATATATATATATATATATATATATATATATATATATATATATATATATATATTAGCTAATTACCTTTTTTTTTATTTCTAAAAATTAAGAGATGTAAAAAAAAAAAAAAAAAAAAAAAAATTACATCCAAAATTGTTACAACAATTTCGATCTCACAATTATGACTTTTCTCAAACTGATTAAAAAAAATCAAATTTTTGAGATATTGCACCTTTATTCACGCATTTATTTTTATTCGTTGGGAATTTAAAACGTAAGCTAATGTCTAACACACTTAGGAATTGTCACAATGCGATTCGGTTTTCATCATAAAAAAAAAACTCCTTTTACTGTGTCTCGTGACAAGATGTCAAACCAGTTTCTTGGAAGATTGTCAAAATACGGACTACTCTTATGATGCTTTCCTGGAGCTTGACGGCTTCAGTCTCCATCCGCTTGCATTATAATAAAACTGAGCTAAACATCTCCTGTTTTAAGGCAACCGTGTTGAGTACATGTGACCCCGGAAGCAGTCATCAGTAGCACGCCTACATTTTTTAAACTTTTATTTCTATGCCAAAAATCAACGCGATATTAAGTAAAGATCGCGTTTCATGTTTAGCAAATTTCCAACTTTAAATTGAACAAAACTTATTTTTTGATTAGCAATACGCTTTGCTAAGAACTTCCTTTGGACGTATTTTCTGTACGCACATCGAACACTACGCGCTACGTCCCCCAACATATCTAATTTGCCCTATTTCGTGCCCAGAATCTATTTCTTTTGCACAAATTTCAATGCACAAAATATGTCTTCATGTACAGTATTTATGTAAAGTTGCTGTACAGACACAGATAAACTATTCATATTGCATAGGTTTTATAATTGCATATATATATATATATATATATATATATATATATATATATATATATATATATATATATAGTTGTATATTTATGTTTACATTTATGCTCAGTTAGTATCCAGCACCGTAAATAGCAAAATATATTGCTACCCTATTAAACCACACATCAATAGAAAGCTTTTTTTTATTACCCTTATGACTGGTTTTGTCCTCCAGGGTCACAAATAATAACATACAGTGATTTTAATGATTTGCTGACTCAGTGAATTTAACGAATCACCTGTGAGCGGGTATCCTCTGGACTCCCATTCCTTTACCCACTAGAAAGTGAACGTCGCTCAGTACTTCATTATTGAACAAAAACGCGAATCTCTCCTTCACGGTGCATTTCGTCGCCTGCCAGTTATAAACGGGCTCCCGGTACACGAGCACGGCGGCCGCGGCCGGGGCAGCGGACAGAGACGAGTGCGTCGCCGGTGTCATCGCTGCGTTCGACGGGTTTCCAGTCATATTCGAGGCGACCGAAGCCGGCGGCCCCACCGCCGCCGCGGCAGCCGGGAGAGCGTTCACGAGGTTCGGCGGAGGTCCTAAGGCGACGCCGGGGATTTCCAGGCCCACAGGCCCCGGTTGAGGATTTGGGCGCCTCATCACGCTCTGAGAGCCTCCGCCGCCTCCCACGGATCCCCCGTGACTCGCAGCCAAAGCGTAAGGACTGTTGCTCGGTTGGCTGTTACCCAAAGGCCCGGGTCCGGAGAAGTTTAAACACGGAACCCGACCGCTATTGTCTCCGGCAGCCATCTTGGACTGAAGCGCGCCCCCGCTGATTGAGTAAACAAATCGCGAGCGCTGTCAGTATCCTGTCATCTCGAGCGCACAACATCCGGTCCCAAATGCACATGTGTGAAGTTACGTATATTTCTTCAAAAACTACTTCCAATTTGGTTTCCAGTTTTTTCACATTATCTTTTCTATTATTTTAGTGGAACAGACTAGAAATTGTTCTTGAAATATCTTTAAAATCAAAGTCCTGTATATAAATATATAAAATGCATTAATTAGCAATTAATTAGTCAATTCCCTAGTTGATATTTTAATTGTAATATCTTATTTCTTATATATCTTTAACATTTTTTAAATTAGCATTTTTAGTTTATTTATATATCTGTATTGCTTTTATACACAAATAAACAAAATATTAATTAAAATCTTTGCTATGTAAATACATTTCTAAAATTAATTATAATTATGCGTAAAATATATTTGTTATTCAGCTATTCTAGCATTGCATTTACAGTACAGCCCTTGTGTTATTTAAGATTGCCGAAAGCTAGGATTTCTTCCTATTAAACATCCTCATAAACGTTATTGCATGCAAAAAAAGAAGCTCGAGAATGCATGATCTGTTTTCTCCGTATATATTTGATCTGGTTTACCTGGTTGGTCACGTGCTGTTACGTCCACGGGTGCGTGCAGATGACAAATTCATAAGTTCATATGAATCTGTTTGAGGTGTCGTGACGCCCTCGTCCGGATGAAAGGGGAGCGCCGCGGTGACGTCACGCGCCCCGAAACCGCAGCGAACGCAGCATCTGCGTAAAAAAAAAAGCCCCGTCGTGAAACTGTATCTCTGTAATGATGTCGAGGCGCGGGGAATGCAGTTAGAAAAGGAGGGAATGAACTAAGTGTCAGCCCTAAGTGCTTCTACAGTTAGGCTTTGCTTTGAGAAAACTCTCTAGTCTGAGGATTTCCGAGGCGAACCGTTTTTTACATATCTGTATTATTCAAATATCACATTATATAATATAGAGATATATTATATTAAATACTTGCCTTGCCAAAAAAATTTCAAACCATTTTATACGTCTATATTATTCAAATGTTAAATTATATATGAATTATTTGCCTTGTCAAAAAATATTATCAAACCATTTTATACATCTATATTATTCAAATATTACATTATATATTATATATTTATTATTTGCCTTGTCAAAAAAATATTTTCAAACCATTTTATGCATCTATATTATTCAAATATTACATTATATATTAATTATTTGCCTTGTCAAAAAAATATTTTCAAACCATTTTATGCATCTATATTATTCAAATGTTACGTTATATTATATAGAGATGTAATATATGAATTATTTGCCTTGTCAAAAAGCATTTTGGTGCAATTTATTATGATTAAATACAACCAGTTACTTACAAAATTCATGAATAAAACTAATACTGAGTCGGTTTCACAAGAAATCTTAGAATATTATTCAGATTCTTAACTCTTGAGGCAAAATGACTTGAAATTGTTCTCGCAGCTGTTCTTCATTTGTAAATGCCAGTCTGTGAGTCTTTTTGATGCAATGCCAGTGATATTTCAACATGCAATTAATGATTTTTTTATAGCAATAATAATTTCCTAAATATAAAGATACAATTAGATAGAATAGATAGTATTTTTGTGCAAGCGCGCATACACAGACACATTTATATATATATATATATATATATATATATATATATATATATATATATATATATATATATATATATATATAATTTGTCATCTCATTCAATGCAGAAGCCGCCCATATATGCGATTTTTGTGCTTTAATAAAAGCGCAACACTGTTATATAATCCGGGCACGTAGGCGTCCGGGTCTGCATGCGGAGGCGCGGAGTCCCGCGTGAAACTCCAGCGCGTGGCGTGGCGCTCCGTCTGCCCCTCGCCGTGACGTCACGCCGCGAGCCGAGCTGTCCGCGCGCCGCCGGTGCTGAAGCAAGATGGCAGAGGAACGGCCGACGAACTGACGGGACCGCGGGAAAGTGCTCCGCGAGAACCTTTCCCCGTTCGCTCGCGCGTTTATCCGATCCCGGCGAGTAAACGGACCGTCCTGTTCCGGCGGAGGTCGACGCGGCGCGGCGCGATGTCTCTGCTGTGCGTCGGGGGTGAGTGACGGGCGTGCGCTCGCCCTTTGTTGGGACAGAATCGCGTTTGTCATACAGCATCCTCACAAAAAGTACAGTGTGAGAAGATACCGCACTAATTTACCATATTTGCATGGCACTTTTTTTTTTTTTTTTTTTTTTTGCTGGTGATTGCAAAACCATGGCGTTTTTTTTTTCACATATGCATGCCAATACCATGGTATAAAACTGGTAAAAAAAAAGTGCTATTGCTGTATCACGGGGCTTTAAAACGAACCGTGCAATTAAAGTAGCTCTTATTGTATTTTTTTAAAAGGCACGAATGTGGTGCATGATCAAAATAACGCGGTTTAAATTAATATCGTCGCCTTGTTTTATCGTGATGTTTTTGTCCTGTCGCCGATGTTAAGATGTGTTCGTGTTTTTCCATTTTAAGACTCATTCGTCAACCTGTTAAGCAACTGTTTAAGTGTTAATGTGGAAATTTAACGCGTGCATATAAGCTCGCCGCGTTGATATTTCGAGCATCTGCTGAGTAGAAACGCGTTATTACGACGGGGATTGCTCATAGCGCGGAGTGGGGATCTCTAGCACGGCGTGGGAAATAAGCTCGTGAGGGAATCCTGTGTGTGTGTGTGTGTGTGTGTGTGAGCTTGATGAAATGACATTTCTCGTGAAGATCATTCTGGTCACGCTCTACACGGCGCTAACCGGGGCTCCACGTTTCTTCGGGTTCATAGATGAAATGATTGATTGACAGATGATCGTTTCTTCGTGCACGCTCGTAACGTGGCGCGTGCACGCACGATGTTCCGCAACATCCGTCGGAGAGACTCGCGTGCATCCGATGCACTTCCACAACAAAACAGCGCTCGCGGGATGACCGAGTCCAGCTCGGATGATCCTGCTCTGATGCATTGACACGTGGCTGCCTCGTTCTCATTCTGTGCTGCACCAGACTATAAAACACTAGCTGCTCTCTCACTGGTAGTGCTGCTCACACGAGCAGGGAGAACCTCACTAAACCTGTCAAGAATCAGCCTTGAATAATTGCATTAAAAAAAAAGAAAATTAAAAATGTCATTTAGTATACATAAAAAATATCTAAATAATAGAATCTAAGCATGTACACATGAATAATTATATATATAATTCTCTAAAGAATATTATTTTTGTATTATAAAATGCGATTATATATATATGCATATATGCAAAACATTATTTGTTTGCATTATGCAAAGAGATATAATACATATTAAAAATATGCTTATTTTTAGAAATAGCAGTATTTTGTGACATCATGAAGAAAAAAGTAAACTCACCAATAATTCCCTTTTTAGTGTAATTAACGAATGCAAAAACAAACGAATGAATAAATGATGCTAAATGAAATTAAATATGTATGAAATAAAACTAAATTAATTATAATATATGCAAAAAAATTATATATATATATATATATATATATATATATATATATATATATATATATATATAAATAATTAATTTATTTATAATTTATGCTGATTTAAATATTTAAAAAAATTGTCTGCTTGATTTTATATGATACCGTATAAAATATTTAAATATAGTAATGAGGCTTCGTAGGGGGAGATGCACTTTTTTTTGCAATGAAAAATATTAAATTTAAAACAAACTTAAGTAAACTTACTTTGAAATGTAGACTTAAGCGCGATCTTAAGCCTCTGGCAGCAGCTAGCATGTTAACTCCAGTAACTCCTGAATCCTCTCCCTCTTTCCCTGTGCAGTGATTTACACGACGTCCCTGAGTAAAGCCACAGCGACTGTTCGGGAAAGGGGTTATGGGTTTATTGCTTAATGAGACGACAAAGCTCTCATTCCTGATGCGCAGTTTGTCATGAGCGAGGTGTTGGATCAATGTTCGTTACAGGAGAGACTGCGCAGCACGGAGGGTCGTGACTGAATTAAGCTCTTTACTTAAGATATCACAAAGCTAGTATATTCCCTAGTCAGTTCGCATATGTAACTCTCAGCTTAGAAATCCAAAGATGCATGCATTACATAAGGTCTCGTTGTTTGTTGCGTGATATAAGTCATATGTTGAATGTAGGAGTGTTTTTCTCACGCTTAGGCAATATTGAAAACGCTTTCGCAGTCGGCGCGGCCAGATGACATCCCACCTCCGGTTTCCGGCCAAATAGCGCGAGGTCTTGACGTTTGCGAGGAGCTTTCTCGCTCAAGTCCAAATGCTTTCGAAGAGACTCGGCCCCCGACTGAGGTCTTGCGTGTTTCTAGTGCTTCGTAAAAAACTCCCGCAAGAAATAGTTCACCCTGAAACGAAAACTGGCCGAACCCTCGGGTGTAAAAGATGCAAAACAGATTTGATTCGGAGAAATGCATCGCTCGAATGGATGGGTGCCGTCAGAATGAGAGCGATCCGCACCACTCCAGTCCATCGGTTCACGTCCTGAGAGGCCGAAAGCAACGTGACTGTACGAAACAAATCCACCATGACCGCGTTTTTGACTTCAATCCGCAGCTTCCGGCTAAAATATGAGTTCATAATCCATAACGACGCTTCCTCCGTTTAAAAACTGGGAGAGGAATCTGCTCAGATCAAGCACCGCCATACAAGCCAAAACAGCTCTTTTGATGTGAGAGCGTTATCGTGGATTACGGGCTCATAACTTAGTCGGTATCAAAGTTATAAAGACGCAGCTTTCGGCTTCATAAGACATTAACTGATGGACTGGAGTGGTGTGGATTGCTCCGACGGCACCCATTCGCTGCAGAGGAAGTGACGGAGTCCTGCGTTCCTTCCGATCTGACGAAGAAACGCGGTTTTGGGGCGAACCAAGAAAGTCTCAAACCCCCAAAGTCTGCCTTCAAGAGCCCGAAATCTCAGCATCTCGCTATTTTAGGAGAAACTCGTCACTTAAACGAAGGAGACTTAACGGTGCGCTAAATTATGAAGGAGCGACATAACATTTTCCTCTGGGCATGTCAGTAAAGCCCATTCGGGAGGTCTTCTTTCTTCGCTCCGGTTTCGCAGTCAGCTGGTTGTTTTCCTCTCGGCTGCGGTGAATAAACGGGGCCTGGGAGCCATTGATTACGACGTGTTGTTTGTGGGCAGCACATCCAGCTCTGAATTATTTATATTGGCAGTGATTTATGATTCTAAGCTATTATTAAGCACTGGTTTCCTGGGTTCTGCGATCCGCATCCTCTTCATTGATCCGGCCTGGGTATTGATATATATTACAGTGGTCTGTTTTAACTCGGCTCGATGAAACAGCGTACGATAGAGCGGCCCGCCTCGCTGTAATTCAATCTTCGATGGAGCTGAATGGCAAAGATCGCTTCCGGTTTGCCGTCGTTCTTCAGCGTTGATTGGCTTGAACTGGAGAGAGCTCCGTGGCTTGAAATAGACTGTGTGTTTCAGCGCAGATATATGGTGGCCGGGATCGGGTCGTCATATTTCTGTCGACTATGCAGATATAAAGAAGCTGTATCAGACCAGAGGATCTATTTTTATGTGCATCTGGGGACTCTTTTTAACCAGCCTCACCTGCAAACTGGTACAAGCGTGAGGAGAGCAGGCCAGAGACTGATGATTTCTATTTTTTGTAAATTCATTCGACTGTATTATTTGTCTGTCTACCCATCATCCATCCATCCATCCATCATTCTGTCTATCTATCTGTCTATCTATCTATCTATCTATCTATCTATCTATCTATCTATCTATCTATCTATCTATTCTTCCATTTATCCATTCTTATTTTGTCTGTCATTGTGTCCATCCATCCATTCACCATTTTGTCAAGCGCTCTGCCCTTCCATCCATCCATCCATCCATTCATTCCATTCCATTCATTCATTCATTCATTTATTCATTCATTCATTCATCCATCATCTATCATTCCATCTATCCATCATTTTCTATCATTTTCTCCGTATATCCATCCATCTATCCATCATTGTCTATCATTTTGTCCATCTATCTATCATCATCTATCTATCTATCTATCTATCTATCTATCTATCTATCTATCTATCTATCTATCTATCTATCTATCCATCCATCCATCCATCCATCCATCCATCAATCTATCCATTCATCAACAAATGATCTATAGCTCTCTCTCTCTTAAATGAATGAATGTGTGTATCTTTAACCGTTTAACTGTGAAAACTTGTTTGTGAAGGGCGAAATAAAACCAAACAAGGGTGTATTGAGGGATCTACTAAATGCCCAGCGTGCGATGAGTCTGATAAATAGCATTATCTGCCGTCGACGTGACGCGTCCGGGATCCATTAGTGACTCTGAAGCCCTGGGGAGAAAACGCTGTGGACTCGATCAAACCGCAGAGAGACACAGTGAGTCAGAACCCGAGAAACCAACAGCGAGTGCTTTCCGTTGAAGGAATTTGCTGACGTAGTGAAAACAGCATTAAGAGGCCATTGGGTGAAATTGAACTGAAGTCTTTATTTCTAAACTGTAGTGTTTGCTGCTGGAAAGACCAGCATTTGTTGTGTTTGGATGATGGTTCTGGTGTCCCAGGGCCTCTTGCGCTTTACACAAAGCTATCGAAATGCTTTCAAAAGACTATAATATTTCATATTTGCTGATGGACTACTTTAATGATACTTTTTTTATGTTTTTCATAAAATGTAAATATGCAAGAACTGATAAAAAAAACTGATTGCAATGTCAGAGTAGCGTCTTTTCTTCAAATAAATGCTATCGCAAAATGCATAAATGTAAATATGAGGAACTAACATGATAAAATACATTTTTTAATGTATGCACCTGCTTTTAACCGTGAAATATGGTTAAAAATAATCATGATAAAAGTTTTCGAATGTGTGTTCGAAAGTTCGCATGTTCACGCTAATAAATAAAAAGTCATTCCGTTTCAAAAAAAACGTTTTATAATTTATAGAAGCCCGTTTCTGCCACTGCATTAAATAGATAAATGAGTAAAAAAGGGCAGGCTGATTGTGATTTTGTCTCACAAGTTTTTGTTGAGTTTATATCTAAACAAGCCAGACATCGATTGATTTTCCGATGTAAACAACCCACAATCATGACTTTTCATATTTCATATCAACCCTGAGTTTACTTCTCACTTGTTAATTGTGTCTTTATACACTGTAAAAAAAGAGTTGAGCCAACTTAAAATTTTAAGGCAACCGTCTTCAGCTGATTTTGAGCAGCTTTTGTTATACAAACTTAAATCAAACTGAAATCAATCATTCAATCACTTTTATTTATATAGCGCTATTTAACAACACAGATTGTATCAAAGCACTGAACAGTATAAAGCAGAAGAATACATTGATAGGCATGTATAGTGACGAGATTTAACAATGTGTTCTTAAATGCAGAGATAACAATACAACAATGTCTGTGATTGTTATTGCGTGTGTGTGTGTGTGTGTGTGTGTGTGTGTGTGTGTGTGCATCTGGATCTAGGTGTTCTGGTCTCTGATGAACGTAATTTCTTGGTGCTGACCCACTATCTAGTCTGAATACAAGCTCAGAAACAGAATAAGAAAGAAACCAGACTAATATTAGTGTGGATGTGTTTTATGAGGAGTGTTCCGGCTGATCTAATTAATGCAGCCTAGCAATCCTTTAGTGGATGTGAATAACATCGTAGTAGTGTGTAATAAGCGTAGTAGTGTGTTACGTTTAGGCTAGGTTAAAAAGGTGTGTCTTTAATCTAGATTTAAGATGAAAGAGTGTGTCTGCCTCCCAAACAGTGTTAGGGAGATTGCTCCAGAGTTAATGTTAAGTTTACTCAACTTCTTTTTTTTATGGTGTAGCTTAAAATAATAAAAAAAAGGCAGAATTTGATGTAAAAAAAAAAGTCTCTTTGTTTCTACTTCTTTTTTATTCTGTGGCAGAACTGAATTGAAATTTAAAAAAAAACCTGTCACACCCTATGGTTAGATGTTTCTGCTCATGCTGTCTGACCTTGATTCCGTCTCCATTTATGTAATTGGTTTCAGGTGAGTTTCATTAGTACTCCTCATTTGCTTTGGTACCTAAGTTGAAGTCTTTGTCCGGTCTCGTCTGTGTGTCTCCCGCCCCTCCGTACGTGGATTAATTAAAGACTGTTTGACTCCGTCTTCATATAATCATTTCT
Organism: Puntigrus tetrazona; assembly: GCF_018831695.1. Lineage (NCBI taxonomy): Eukaryota > Metazoa > Chordata > Actinopteri > Cypriniformes > Cyprinidae > Puntigrus > Puntigrus tetrazona. The sequence continues at coordinate 44,820 of NW_025048437.1, read as the reverse complement.
ACTAAAGGCTTAGTTCTCCCCAGAATTAATTTCTGTTATCAATTACTTACTCTCATGATGTTATCTGACCCTTCATAGACAACAGCGGTCCAGAAACATAATGAATGCATCAATGGCTCAACGTTTTTGTGCAAAGAAAACAAAAATAACAATTTACTCGATCGTTCTCGATGTCTTTCGCTATTTTAGAGAGTGTCACATGTCACGCAGAAAACATTTTCCTTCCCGTAAAGCTGCTTTGCAGAGATTTGTACTGTGAAGAAAAGCATTATACAAATAAACTTGAAATGAACCGAACTGAATTATCGTCATCTTCGTGCATCCGACACCGTAAACGTGACAGGAACGAAGAAAGCATTGTGAAAAGTAAACTTAGAATTGCATGAGATAAAGCAATTAAATGTTTTTTTTTAATTTATCGATTTTAAACCGACTTTCATGTTAATCAGTATTTCAGTCGATTCGAAAACGTGTGAAGTGTTGAGTCCCAGAGCATCCTCCTGTGCTGTAGAGTCTGTAGACGTCCTCCCGAAACGAAACGAACATCTCTTCAGATGGTTTTAATGGCCGCATTTCCGGTCAGGTGCCGGAACGAACGCGAGCGCATCGGAATCACTGCGGCACAGTGAGATTACCCAGAATGCAAACCACACGAGGCGTTTATGACACACTCACTTCCTGTGTGAATGGCCGTTCGCGAGCTTTGGGTGGGGTTTGCATGTTAATGCCGCTCTGCGCTGCGTGCCATGTGCTACAGCAGGCATCAATAATGCATGGGAGCACACGTCACCCCGGTGCAGAGGAACTTGGAGAAACCCCCTCTTTCTGCTCATCAATAATACACAAGCTCTTCTGTTTCTGAATACGCACTGCACATGCATCACACATTCGTGGGAAGTTTGGTGTCAAAACACCGAATGCAGTTGGTGCACGGACAACATGTTGTTTCGTTGTGTTCTGATTTTACCGTTGGTTTTTTTTTCTCCGCACTAACTCTTACTCTTCTGTCTGTTATTTACAGTGAAGAAGGCCAAATATGATGGACCCCATGGTAAGTGATATAATATTTATTAGAAAGCTATAGAGTAGTGCATAGTTCATGATACTCAAAAACAAAAAAACATTAGTGTGCTTTTTTATAAAGTATACTTTTTTATTAAATTATAAAATTTTATTTATAAAATTGTTCAGTACAATACTTATCGGACTCAGTTTTTCTTGTAGTTATCTAATTTAATGTTTATCTACATTAATGTATATTTTATTATATATATATATAGATATATATATATATATATATATTTTATATATATATATATATATATATATATATATATATATATATATATATTATTTTTATATATATATATATATATATATATATATATTATATATATATATATATATATATATGTAAAATAAAAATAAATGTATATACATTTATAGAAATTGAGCAGTACGATACAATGCAGTGCAATTTCCATCAAGTGATCTAGTTTAATGTTAGTTTATATACATTTTTAAACATAAAAACAAATGTATAAAATAATGTATAAATATATTTTAAACGGATTTAACTAACAATTTAGTAATCCAGTTTAATGTTAATTCACATGAATTATTTACAATTAAAAATACATTAATCAAATGTGACAAAAACACGCTAAATTCTACATTTAATTATCGTCCGCACAATACTTTTGGACAATGTTGTTTAACCAATGAAGAAAAGATTTTTTTTCATCATTTAGTAATCTAGTTTAATTCTAATAATAATGCTAAAGACATTTTTTATACATTTATTCAGTGCAATACGCTATTTGAATGCTATATGATGATTATGTCTTTTTTTTTTTTCCTCCTGCAGAGAAGTTCAACACGTACGTGACTTTAAAGGTTCAGAATGTGAAAAGTACGACCATCTCCGTCTGGGCAGTCAGCCCAGCTGGGAGCAGGACTTCATGTTGTGAGTCTCATCCTGTAGCTTTTTTCCGTCTTTTATTAGTCTTAATGGAAACACGTTCACCCTGACGACCTCTGTGCTCGTTCGGTTTATATTCCTGCTGCGTTCAGCAAGACTTATCTGCTTATTTGCTCCAAAGTTTCTCTCTCATGACTCAGCGCACTTAACTGAGTTTTTAAATATGTTACACTTGCAGTTTCAACTTACCAGTCTCTATAGGACCTTGTATTAAGGAGCTATAAAGCTAAACGATTGGACAAGGAACATAGCATTCGATGAGATGTATTTGAGATCTTTTGATTGCATTTGGGTTTTTTTTCTGCTACATCTATTAGCCGATAGCATAGCTCTGTTATA
>NW_025048437.1:5000-32500 GCF_018831695.1 Puntigrus tetrazona | reverse complement strand
TATATATATATAAATAAAAAAATACACAGTAAGTATGCAGTATGTTTTAGATGTGATGAGTCCTGATTAATTCACTTTACAATAAGTTTCATTAGTTGAATTAATAATGAACAATACTTCTGTAGAATTTATCTTAGTTCATGTTAATTTCAGCATTAATTTCATGTGTGTAATGTGTGTGTGTGTGTGTGTGTGTGTGTGTGTGTGTGTGTGTGTGTGTGTGTGTGTGTGTGTGTGTGTGTGTGTGTGTGTGTGTGTGTGTGTGTCTGTGTCTGTGTGTGTGTGTGTGTCTGTGTGTGTGTGTGTCTGTGTGTGTGTCTGTGTCTGTGTGTGTGTCTGTGTCTCTGTGTGTGTGTGTGTGTGTCTGTGTGTGTGTCTGTGTGTGTGTCTGTGTGTGTCTGTGTGTGTGTGTCTGTGTCTGTGTGTGTGTGTGTGTCTGTGTGTGTGTCTGTGTGTGTGTGTGTGTCTGTGTGTGTGTGTGTGTGTGTCTGTGTCTGTGTGTGTCTGTGTGTGTGTGTGTGTGTGTGTGTGTGTGTGTGTGTGTGTGTGTGTGTGTGTGTGTGTGTGTGTGTGTCTGTGTGTGTGTGTGTGTGTGTGTGTGTGTGTGTGTGTGTCTGTGTGTGTGTGTGTGTGTGTGTGTGTGTGTGTGTGTGTGTGTGTGTGTGTGTGTGTGTGTGTGTGTGTGTGTGTGTGTGTGTGTGTGTGTGTGTGTGTGTGTGTGTGTGTGTGTGTGTGTGTGTGTGTGTGTGTGTGTGTGTGTGTGTGTGTGTGTGTGTGTGTGTGTGTGTGTGTGTGTCTGTGTGTGTGTGTGTGTGTGTGTGTGTGTGTGTGTGTGTGTGTGTGTGTGTGTCTGTGTGTGTGTGTGTGTGTGTGTGTGGACAATGACCCAGACAGTGCGATGGATGACCGGGACAGTGATTACCGCAGTGAGACTAGTAACAGCATCCCGCCTCCGTACTACACCACATCTCAACCCAACGCCTCGGTCCACCAGTATCCCATGAGCCACCAGCACCGCGGGCCCCGGGCCCCTTACTCGCGCTCCAACAACTGTGACCTGGACTACGATCACCCGAGGGGCGTCAGGTGAGACAGAAAGAGACACCCTCGCCCACATTAGGTCCTAATGGCAGCAGATGTCAGTAGAACAGGAGTAGACGGCCCTAGCAGGAAGGGGGCATGACTTACAGTAGTTTACTGCGTTTGTTTGTCCGTATTTGTGTTCATTAGCTTGCATTTTTATTTTTTTATTTTAATTTTTTTGCACCATATGGAATTACGCAAGTTTTTAGTGACTGAAAATAAATGTATAAATAGAGCCTGTATGATATACATGTAAATATGTTTTAAAATATGCAAAAAAATAAATAAATAAATAAAGTATATATATATATATATATATATATATATATATATATATATATATATATATATATATATATATATATATATTCCTCCATACATACAGTACATATATATACATATATATTGTATTTATGCATTTTAAAATATATATATATATATATATATATATATATATATATATATATATATATATATAAGTGTTATATTAAATAGATAGATATTCTGTATATATTGATAAAAAAATAGAAATAAAATATATATATTGAAATATTTTTTTAAATAATGTATATATATGTATATATATATATTTGAGTGTGTGTATCTTAAATATAGATAGATATATTGTATATATTGAGGAAAGAGAAAAAAATATATATATATAATTTATGTATAGATTTTTTTGTGTGTTTGTCTTGTACAGTTTATAGCATATTTGGCTAATTGGAGGTTTAACCAAAAACTATTTTCAATTTAAAAACAGTATATTTAGTTCCAGACTGGTTTTATTTTCGGTTAAACCTATGTATTCATTCTTAATGAAACAGTGAATCGGTACGAAGATGTTCCCGAGCAGGTCTCAGAGAATCCGCCGGCTCTTCTTTCTCCTTCTCTTTTTCTGTAATGGACTCATTCGTCATGTCTGATCGGCGTGTCTTTTATCTCTTTCACCTCACAGAAACCTTTCAACTCTACTGTCTCCTTTGTTTCTCTTCCATTATTCAACAAGACGAGTTTTCATTGATTTATAAAAATACTTGCCATCAGCAGTGGATCCGTGAAAAGAAGCAGCAGTGCTAGTTCTTATTTGTTTCAAAATATAATTAATACAGAAGCACTGCAAAAGTGCTTTCCGTAGACAAGAAATAAGATTAGGATATTTGAATACAGGTATTTTAGATATTTACTGCAAATCGGGATCAAAGTACTAAGCAGCATCGTCACTTTTTGTCGTGCAGTAACTGAAATCAATGGTTTCCAGCGGAAAATATCGAAATAATATTTCAAAATATTTCAAAATGGCATAAGATACGAATTGTTGTTTTCAGAGAAATGCCTCCGAATTAAGTGATTTTGTGCTTGAAGTTAGAAAAATTAAGCTACTTAAAATTAACTCAATTGAAAGGGAGCGAGTTAATTTATTAAATTAATTAAATTAAATTATTAAATTAATCTTTTGGTTAATTTTAAATATAGACCGTATAAACTTTTTTTTTTTTTACTTTTTATTAACGTCTTCTTATCTTCTAACCTTGTGCATCTCAAGTGAAAATATTTAATAAATATTTAAGAATATTTAGATATTTGTATTGAAAATCGAGACAAGAATACTGGAGAAAAGCATCTTTTCTGCAATGCGGTATCTGAAATCAAAGATAGCGCTTCAATCATAAATGAAGATGTGTTTACTTGTGATGCGAAATAACGAAATATAAGTCTTGCTTTCTGAGAAATTAATTAAAATGAAGTCAGTTAATTACTGAGGGTGGGAAGAAGTTATTAAAAACAACAAAGTAATAGACTTAATTCAAAGAGGAAATTGGTTTATTTTTAAATAAGCCCCACTGAAAGACACTTCTTGGCATGAAGTCACTTTTTTTCTTGTGTTGTTTTGCATCTCAAGTAAATATATCTTGATTTAAAATGATTTGCAGTGTAGTTTCCGAAATACAGTCGTGCATTCATATAATGCTGGAGGACAAACGTACAGTTAATGATAACTAAATTATTTCCACAAAATGCCTGTAGACTTTCCGAATTTCAGTCTTTGCTAAATACTCAATCAACACAAACTCAGCACATCTGAAAAAAGTGGGAAAAATAGTCGACCAACATCAAATACCAGTCACTTTTTTGTGGGATTTTTGCAATCAGAAGTGTTGATTTTGTGGTGTTCGTTTCCATAAATTAGCTCAAGCCAAGTCATCTTTATTTATATAGTGCTTTTAAGAATACAGATTGTGTCAAAGCAGCTTTACAGTACCAAACAGGAAAAATGTTTTAAAAAATATATAATTTTTTTTATCAATTTATTTTTGACGTTCAATCAGCATTTTTATCTATATAGCAATTCTTGTCTTTCTTTCCCCTAAATCTTAAAAAAGCATCCCCTTGAACTTGTTAAAAAGATAATATGTTTGCCATCTTGCCTGGAAAAGAATGTTTTCGTGGTCAGTGTTTAATTTATTCCGTTCTAAAGTTAGCGACTTCTTCTGCTTGGAGATAGTATTAACATCATAAACTAAAAGCAATGTTCACATGACTGACTTTTTAAACATCTAAAATTCATCATCCGAGTCTAATATGATCCTAATAAAAGATACTGCAGGCCTGTTGCCCGTCTCTGAATTATATGATTATAATTTAATGTTATGTGAGGACTTTTCTATAGAAGCCCGTTTCCAGCACTGAATAAAAACCAAAAGGTTATTGTGATATATAAAGTGCTTTGCCAGAAAGAAAGTGTTGTAAATAAGAGAAAAAAAGGCAGAATTCTGACTTTATATCTCGCATTTCTGACTATATCTCTCAATTCTAACTTTATATCTCGCAATTCTAACTTTATATCTCGCAATTCTGACTTTATCTCGCAATTCTGACTATATCTCTCAATTCTAACTTTATATCTCGCAATTCTAACTTTATATCTCGCAATTCTGACTTTATCTCGCAATTCTGACTTTATCTCGCAATTCTGACTTTATATCTCGCAATTCTGACTTTATATCTCGCAATTCTGACTTTATATCTCTTATATCAATTCTGACTTTATATCTCGCAATTCTGACTTTATCTCTTAATTCTGACTATATCTCACAGTTCTGACTTTATATTGCAATTCTGACTTTATATCTCGCAATTCTGACTTTATCTCTGCATTCTGACTTTATCTCGCAATTCTGACTTTATATCTCGCATTCTGACTTTATCTTCGCAATTCTGACTTTATCTCGCAATTCTGACTTTATATCTCGCAATTCTGACTTTATCTCGCAATTCTGACTTTATATCTCGCAATTCTGACTTTATATCTCGCAATTCTGACTTTATCTCTGCAATTCTGACTTTATCTCATGAATTCTGACTTTATATCTCTGCAATTCTGACTTTATCTCATAATTCTGACTTTATATCTCTGCAATTCTGACTTTATATCTTTACTATCTAATTCTGACTTTATATCTACTTAATTCTGACTTTATCTCGCAATTCTGACTATATCTCGCAGTTCTGACTTTATATTGCAATTCTGACTTTATATCTCGCAATTCTGACTTTATCTCGCAATTCTGACTTTATATCTACTAATTCTGAATTCTGACTTTATATCTCTCGCAATTCTGACTTTATCTCGCAATTCTGACTTTATATCTCGCAATTCTGACTTTATATCTCGCAATTCTGACTTTATCTCGCAATTCTGACTTTATCTCTGCAATTTGACTTTATATCTCTGCAATTCTGACTTTATCTCGCAATTCTGACTATATCTCGCAGTTCTGACTTTATATTGCAATTCTGACTTTATATCTCGCAATTCTGACTTTATCTCTGCAATTATCTTGAATTCTGACTTGGAGTATCTCGTAGTTCCTGCTTTTTTATATCTCGCAATTCTGACTTTATCTCTACAATTCTGACTTTATCTCTCACTAATTCTGACTTTATATCTCGCAATTCTGACTTTATCTCTGCAATTCTGACTTTATCTATCTCGCAATTCTGACTTTATATCTCGCAATTCTGACTTTATATCTCGCAATTCTGACTTTATCTCGCAATTCTGACTATATCTCGCAGTTCTGACTTTATATTGCAATTCTGACTTTATATCTCGCAATTCTGACTTTATCTCTTAATTCTGACTTTATCTCTGCAATTCTGACTATATCTCTCGCAGTTCTGACTTTATATTGCAATTCTGACTTTATATCTCGCAATTCTGACTTTATCTCTGCAATTCTGACTTTATATCTCTACTAATTCTGACTTTATATCTCGCAATTCTGACTTTATCTCGCAATTCTGACTTTATCTCGCAATTCTGACTTTATATCTCGCAATTCTGACTTTATATCTCGCAATTCTGACTTTATCTACAATTCTGACTTTATATCTCTTTATATCAATTCTGACTTTATATCTATCTCGCAATTCTGACTTTATCTCGCAATTCTGACTTTATATCTCGCAATTCTGACTTTATATCTCGCAGTTCTGACTTTATATCTACGCAGTTCTGACTTTATATCTCTTTATATCAAATTCTGACTTTATCTCGCAATTCTGACTTTATATCTCTGCAATTCTGACTTTATATCTCTTAATTCTGACTTTATATCTCGCAATTCTGACTTTATCTCTACATAATTCTGACTATATCTCGCAGTTCTGACTTTATCTCGCAATTCTGACTTTATATCTCGCAATTCTGACTTTATATCTCGCAATTCTGACTTTATCTCGCAATTCTGACTTTATATCTCGCAATTCTGACTTTATCTCGCAATTCTGACTTTATATTGCAATTCTGACTTTATATCTCTTAATTCTGACTTTATATCTTGCAATTCTGACTTGACTTTATTGCAATTCTGACTTTATATCTCGTAATTTGACTTAGTTCTGACTTTATATCTCTTTTATATCTAGTTCTGAGAAAAAAAGTGGCAATAACCTTTTTTTATTTTTTATTTATTAGCGGAAATGGGCTTACATACTTTTCTGTCTAAATAAAGCAGCATTTTGTTCATTTTACATTGTATTCAGCAATCGCAGAATCGCGAAAAACTGAATTATATAAAAAAATGCAATCAATACTTGCATGAGGTGACAATAAACTTCAGCAAGTGTTGATAGTCTTTCTAAAATACAAACTGCATACTTAACCTTTCGCTCACTTCTCATCCTCTTCCAGCCCGGCGGGAGCTATGCTTCCTCAGCCGAGCTCAGTCGCTGTAGTTCTCAACTGAGCGAAGAGTGCGGCGAGCGCGAACTTTACGACGAGAGAACGACTACTACCACTCCTGTCATTCATCCGTGTCCTACAGCAAGGGCTCGCCCGACTGGGACGAGACGCAGGGGGCGTACAGCGACGAATGCGCCTACAGTAAAGACGGAGGAGAAGAAGGAGCTCTGTATGAGGAAGAAGATGGTGACCTGTATCCAGAGGAGGTGGACATGTACGAGGCGAGGAGGAATTTAACTACGAGGAAGAAGATTCGTATCCGTGGACGAGGAACAAGAGCTTCCGTTCACCCGACTCGGCGCTGGGCGTCCCATCAACCACCAGACCTCCTCTGGAGAAACAGGCCTCGCTTCATCAACAGTCTCAAAACGCCGGCCAGCCTCCGGTTCAGCCGTCCAATCAGACACAACCCCAAACTCAAGCCAAACCCCGAACCAGCAAGTTCCCGCCCCCAGAAACAAGCCCCGCCCCAACCGCAGTCCTCAGGCCCGATCCCTTCGGTTCAGTCCTTCTTCGCCATGGCTAAGCCGCTGACTGCCGTGTTTGGTTTGGGTGGATCTACTCCTTCACCACCACCTCCTGCACCAACAACTCAATCCCAACCTCCACCAGCGCCATCCCAGCCTCCGATGGCTCAGCCTCCTGCTCCTGCCGCCCAACAGACGCCTCCACCTGCAGCCAAATCCCCTGAGATTCCCGCTCCTGCCCCAATCACCAACTCCGCACCTCCTGCACCAGAACCTAAACCTCCAACCCCGACCGAAGAAGATCTGCCCGAAGTAGAGCCACCGATGGAGGAGGAACCTCCACTTCAAGAAGACGAGTTTCTCATGGAAGAACCTCCAAAAGAGGAAATAGAGATTGAGAGTCCACCTCCATCTCCTCCCTTCGAAGAGGAGGAACCGGTACCTGAAACTGAGAGGTACTTACAACCATCAAACCAGACTTAGCTGGTCACCTAAAATGCTTAAATGTCCTTTATTGGATGATTTTAAAGCTTGTCTTCTAGCCTGACCAGCTGAAAAAGTGGCCAAAACCACTTTAAAACCAGTAAACTTGTTCACCTATAATTGCACAAACTACAATTACTAGATTATTTAATCTGTGTTTTAGCACATTATCAGCCACCTTATATGTAACCAAAACCACTTTAAAAGAAGACTGACATGGTGGCCTAAAATGGACAGACCACAATTATTACATGATTTAATATATATTTTTAGGATATTTGACTTGGTTTAGATGTTCAGCCAGCATATCTGATAAGTGTCTAAACCACTTTTAACCATTAAACCAGGCTAATTTGGCCACCTAAAATGCACAAACCACAAATGTATTGATTTATTCTGTTTTTATTTAGGATATTAAACTTGGTTTAGATGGTCTGCCATCTTGTCTTCTTGTCTGACCAACTGATGAGTACCCAAAACCACTTTAAATCCAGTAAACCAGACCAACTTGGCCACCTAAAATGCACAAACCACAATTATGGGATGATTTTAAATCTAAATTTTAGGATATTTGTCCCGGTTTAGATGGTCCACCAGCTTGTCTGCTTGTCTGAGCAGCTGATAAGTGGCCAAAACCACTTTAAAACCAACAAACCAGACTATCTTGGTCACCTAAAATGTACAAACCACAATTATCGGACTATTTAATAAATGCTTTTAGGATCTGGTTTGGAAGGTCAACCAGCATGTTTCCCAGCCTGACCAGCTGATAAGTGGCCAGCAAACTAGACTAACTTGAGCACCTAAAACCCTCAAACCTCATTTAGTGGATAATTTTGAAGCTACTTTTTAGGATATTTGACTATTTGTTTGTAGTCTGACCAGCTGATAAGTGGCCAAAACCACTTTAAAACCACCAAACCAGACCTGTTTTACAAAACACATTTACAGGATGATTTAAACGCTGTTTTTAGGCTTAGACGGTTTAGATGGTCTACCACCTTGAGCTTGAGCTCAGCCAAAAAAACACATTTACTAAAGCTGTTTTTAAACAGCGTGTGGCTGAATCAAGAGACAGGTCCAGGGAATTGTTGGACTAATTCTGTTGCATTATAGATGCAAACAATCTGGTTTGTCTGTGCAGTGAACCAGTGAAGGAGGAGCCGAAGGAGCCGGTGGACCCCGCGGTCAGAGCTAAGGAGAACTGGCTACGACTCTTTGAGAAAGTCCGGCAACAGTTACAGGAGGTGAGGCTGTAGGAAGTCGCTAGAAAGTCAATACTATCCAACTATTGCTGGACCCAGATACAGTTTATTGCATTGATTACACAGAAATTCAAACGCTTGAAATCAGCATGAATGCAGGAAATCACAACCGACCGGTTTACTTGTCGCGAGGTTTTGGCTCACGTTACTTCACGAGGGAAAATACGCTTGTCTTTTTAACTTTTCACTTAAAACTAGTGCTGTAAAATGATTAATCGCATCCAGGTAAATGTTTTCGCTTGCATGACGCTTGTGTGTGTACTGTTTACGTTTATAAATATATAAATGCAAACACACACGCTTATATTTAAGAAAAAGCGCTTATCAGTACAAATATATTTATTTAAAATATTCGTTGCATATGCGTAAATATTTCCTATATATATATATATATTGTGTGTGTGTGTGTTTATATGTACATAGTAAAAACACACGTACACATATATTATGTAATCAGAAAGCGTTTATTTACACGATTAGTCGCGATTAATCGTTTGACAGCACTATTTAAAACGAATCGCTGCAAGCTCACATTCATTTTCTCTCAGTTTCACTCAGAAATGCATCACATTCTGGAGGTAAAACGGCTTGCGAACGATATTTATTTTTATGTTTCCGCGCACATTATTTTCCGGCCCGTGCTTGTAATGCGACGAGACACCATGCTAATGCTAACGGCACTCTAACCGCTCTCATGATTACTTTGCAGTTTTGCCACGTCCTCTGCTTCTTTTTGTGTGCGTTATTCTGTTGACACTTTATCTTTTTGTTGTCTGTTTGTATCCCACCGTTTTGTCGTCTTTCCAGTCTCTTTTCATTGCTTTAGCGTTTTGCATGTTCGCTCAGATGACCCATGATTGGACGAGGCTGTCAGGTGGGTCCGGTGTTGGTGGTGTGAACGTTTTGTGGTGCTTTTGTGTAAGTTTTTGACTTGTGTAGGCATTGCGTGCGTAACAATATAAGCTAAAATAGTTGGTGGAAGTCATTCATTAAAGTTTACGATGGCGCTTTAGAAGTGGAAACTGTAAACTGTGACTTTTCCCTCAATAAAGTCCTACTTTGCTGCTTGTTAATAGTTAGTAAGGTAGTTGTTAAGTTTAGGTAATGATCAGGGATAGTCTTATATGATATGCATGCTAATAGGCAACTAATAGGTGTAACCGTAAATTGTATTACATGAATGTGAATCACAAAATTGCTGCATTACAGTTAAAAAAAGATATGTATCTTAGAATGTTTGGCATATTTCTGCATAAACATCCAGTTTTATTTATAATTTTTCTAATAAAAATAATTGGTTGTAAAATAGCTAAATGTTAAATAGCTAAAATAGTTAAATGCTATATTTAATTTTTATATATATTATAAAATATATATATATATATATATATATATATATATATATATATATATATATATATATATATATATATATATATATATATATATAAAAATATTATATATATAATTATATAATTTTATTTAATTTTACTATATTTACTTTTATCGTGAATGGCTGATATTCTGTTGTTTTACAGAAAATGGATTTTTGCAGTGTTATTTTCGAGTGATGTGCTATTATAAATTTACATTTCTGTTGTTTTTAATTTTAGTTGAATATAAATTGTTATGAAGTTTTAGTTATTTTTGAGTTGTTGTCTTTTTAAATTTATAAATGTCTGTATAGTTTAATATATATATATATATATATATATATATATATATATATATATATATATATATATATATATATATATTTATATATATATATATATATATATATATATTTATATATATATAAATATATATATATAATTTATATATATTGAGTGTGTGTATCTTAAATATAGATAGATAGATATACTGTATATATTGAGGAAAGAAAAAAATATATATATATAATTTATTTATAGATTAGTACTGTCAAACGATTATTTGTGATTAATCACATCCAAAATATTTACATAATATACGTGTGTACTGTGTATATTTATCATGTATATATAAATACATCTATATATAATACAGATGTATTTATATACATTAAATATCTGCTGATATAATATAAAAATACTCAGTTATATAATATAGTATAATATACATGCATGTGTGTGTGTTTATATATATATATATATATACATGAAAAATAAATTAGAGTACAGTACACATAGTATGTAAACTAAAACTTTTATTTTGGATGCAGTTAATCGTTTGAGAGCACTAATGAATGCATAAAGACTTTTTGGAGCCAATGTTTCTTTTATTTTCACTAAATGTTGATGGTTTTAGTTGAAGTGAACAGTAACCCTGGTTTGTTGTAGTAAATCTTGCTGTGTTGCCGTGTTTGTGTTGAATGCAGAAAACATTTAGACTCCGATCGAAAGTAGTCGCTTCATAAAACTAATTCAATATTTCTCTTTGCCTCTCTTTCTATGTCTTTATCTCAGGCTCGAGGAGAAACAGGCTCTCAGTCGCTGTGGTTCAAAGGAGGGTGAGTCTGATCTAATGTACGCTCACACGCTCAAGTCTCTAATCAGATGCATTCCTCAGACTTCTGAAAATGATCGTTTTAAGGAATGCATGAAGTAATAATTCAGTGCAATGGTTAAAAACATCTGCCATTACAGTTTAAATACCTAAATGACTAAAAATTGAAATAAATAAATTTATAATATATTTTATTTTTATCATAAAACCCTTCTGAACAACAACAAAAAATGTGACAAATATTTTTGACTATAATGCTGTAAATAAAATATTAAAATAACATCTAAATATTACAGTTTAAATACTGAAATGACTAAAACTTGAAATAAATAAATTTATAATATATTTTATTTTTATCATAAAACCCTTCTGAACAACAACAAAAATGTGACAAATATTTTTGACTATAATGCTATAAATAAAATATTAAAATAACATCTAAATATTACAGTTTAAATACTGAAATGACTAAAACTTGTAATAAATAAATGTATAATATATTTTATTTTTAATGTACGCTCACACGCTCAAGTCTCTAATTCCTCAGACTTCTGAAAATGATCGTTTTAAGGAATGCATGAAGTAATAATTCAGTGCAACGGTTAAAAACATCTGCCAAATGCCAGATGCACGCCATCACGTGAGTGAAGGTTAACGGTAATTATTTCAAGGCGTGCAGGTTATGCTGTTGACGCTGAGGCGGTGAATGGATGGGATTCTCTGGTAGTTATTTGCATGCAACGTTATGCTCATGACCGTGTCTGTTTCTCCAGGATGGGCGGAGCGCTGTACAGCATCGACAGCATGCCTGATCTGAGGAAGAGGAAGACCATTCCTCTGGTCAGAGATCTGGTGAGATCTTAACGCCGACTGCTTTACTGGATCCTGAGCGTTTCAGTAGGAATTGGTCTGCAATCGCAAATCGTAGTGCGCTACAAAATCAGTCCCAGATTATCTAATAATTAAAAATCACCCTAGTGTAAAGTAAAACAAGCCCCTTAGTAAGTGATAAGTAATGCTTACAATGCATGTACGGTATCAGTGTTTCATTGCATTGTTTTGCATTCTTTTGACTGGTTTTTAGTTTCTTTTTTAAGAGCAATGAAATGAATAACAGTTTTTGTCTTGTTTTCTTCGCCTCTGCTGTCTGGACTCAGGCTATGGTAAGGATCTGCATATGTGGTTTTTGGCTAATGATGCAGTTATTAGTGATTTATAAGTCTCTTGAGATTTCTTATAAAGATGTGAGCTGATGACTGGGTTTTGTTCTATTCGCTCTGTATGTCTCGTGTTTGTTCAGTCTCTGGTGCAGAACTCCCGTAAGGCTGGGATCACGTCTGCTATGGCCTCTAGCACGCTCAACAATGAGGAGCTGGTAAGTGACAAACTCTAAATTAAAAATGTGTTTTAGGTTTGGTATCATTGCAACATTTTTCCAATAATTGTTAAACGTAGGAACTAAAACAACAGCTAAAAATACGACAAATATTTTTGACTATAATGCTGTAAATAAAAATAAAATGGCACCTAAATATTACAGTTTAAATACGGAAATGACTAAAACTTGAAATAAATACATTTTAAATATATTTTATTTTATCATAAAACCCTGCTGAACAACAACAAAAAAATATGACAAATATTTTTGACTATAATGCTGTAAATAAAAATAAAATGGCACCTAAATATTACAGTTTAAATACGGAAATGACTAAAACTTGAAATAAATACATTTATAATATATTTTATTTTTTATCATAAAACCCTGCTGAACAACAAGAAAAAAATACAACAAATATTTTTTGACTATAATGCTGTAATTAAAAAAATAAAATAGAATCTAAATATTACAGTTTAAATACTGAAATAACTAAAACTTGGAATAAATAAATTTATAATATATTTTATTTTATCATAAAACCCTGCTGAACAACAACAAAAAATATGACAAGTATTTTTGACTATAATGCTGTAAATAAAATATTAAAATAACACCTAAATATTACAGTTTAAATGCTGAAATGATTAAAATTTTAAATAAATAAATTTATAATATATTTTAGTTTTATCATAAAACCCTGCTGAACAACAACAAAAAATATGACAAATATTTTTGACTATAATGCTGTAAATATTAAAAAAGCACCTAAATATTACAGTTTAAATACTGAAATGACTAAAATTTTAAATAAATAAATTTATAATATATTTTATTTTTATCATAAAACCCTGCTGAACAACAACAAAAAATATGACAAATATTTTTGACTATAATGCTGTAAATAAAATATTAAAATAACATCTAAATATTACAGCTGAAGTACCGAGTAATGTGCATCGCTTCATTCTGTGATTTTCTCAATATGTTTTGCAGTCCTATCCTAACGAACCAGACATCAATGGAAAGGTTACTTAATCAGCTTCCATGTGATGAAATTCAACACACGTAACACATATATTGTAGTCCAGGGCGGCATATAATTAATAAATAAAAGCGGACCCAACACTGAACCTTGTGGAACACCTCTGACCGAACGCTCATTTGTTTCCTATCACTTGAATAAGATGCAGGATAAGTGGCTAAACAGATAAAGAATATGTCAAATGCGCGCACAGTAGCGCTGGTGTGTTTGTGCTCGTGCAGAAGAGTCACGTGTATAAGAAGACGCGCTGCAGGCTCTGATCTACCCCATCTCCTGCACCACGCCGCACAACTTCGAGGTCTGGACGGCCACGACGCCCACCTACTGCTACGAGTGCGAGGGGCTGCTGTGGGGCATCGCCCGGCAGGGCATGCGCTGCTCCGAGTGCGGCGTCAAATGCCACGAGAAGTGCCAGGACCTGCTGAACGCCGACTGCCTGCAGAGTGAGACTCCGCTGCTTGCGCTTGTGTAGCGAGGAACGGATTTTAGCATGCCCTTTGAAATGGCTTCAGTCTTTTCGCTGTAATGGCTTTGCGAAATGACTGAACCTGCACTTAGGCGCCCAAAAACGCCCCGAGATCCTTTCAAGTGGCACTTGGAGACTTTTGTCTTTTATGTAACGTCTTAAAATTGACTTGGTATGGAAAATAGGAAAATAGTGCACCAATGCACTGTAATTGTAAACATTATTATTGTAGTATGATTTATATATGTATTTTTAAATATGTATTTTTAATGCAGTTTGATTGCAATGGGTTATTTCTTAACCTTCATGGAAACCTAATTTGATCATTTCAAAAATAGTTAATAATTGCAATTATTGAATACCTTTATTATAATTCCATAATCACGCCAGATAGGAAACATTTTACAATTTACATTATTTGAATTATTTACATTTTTAAAAATAAGTTATATGAGGTTGTGATTGGTGTAGTGGAGAGATGCAAATAAAAAAAAATACATAATTTATAAGTAGTGAATATATATCATGAAATTGAACATCTGAATAATAATTGTTTTAAATTGTTTAATGTTGTTTTAATTGTTTAAATGTTTAAGTGCAGTAGTAAACTGAACATAGAGTATATTGTTTAGTCATTAAAATAATTATAAGTAATAAATATAATAAATAACAATGAATATAATATGAAATAAATACGAATGATTATTTATTTAATATATATATATATATATATATATATATATATATATATATATATATATACATATATAAAATTTAATATATTTAAATAATCATTTTTATCAAATTTATTTTTAAAAAGCATTCAATAATAATAGTAAACTGAACAGAGTATGTTGTTTAGGCATTAAAATAATTATAAGTAATAAATATAATAAATAACAATCAATATAATATGAAATAAATACAAATAATTATTTATTTTATATATATATATATATATATATATATATATATATATACATATATATATATACACACACATATATATATATATATATATATTTATATACACATTTATATATTTTATATATTTAAATAATCATTTTTATCAAATTTATTTTTAAAAAGCATTCAATAATAGTAGTAAGCTGAACAGAGCATATTGTTTAGGCATTATTGTATCAATAAATAAATATAGTAAATATCAATAAATATAAATTGAAGTAAATAATTATATTAGATAATTATAGTTTTAAATAATTTATTTTTAAATAAATTTAATAAGAGTCAGTAATAATTTTTTTAAATTTCTCTATCAATTTTGTTTAGTCATTAAAATAATGCTAATAAATAAATATCAATAATTTAATTTGTTAAAAATAAACGTTTTATTTTTAAATGCATTTAATAAGAATTCATTAATAAACTGAACATGAACTATCTTGTTTATTCGTAATGATAATGTAATGATAAATAATAAAAAATAATCTGGAAAAAAAATGAAGAATTATTGTTTAGTACAATAAACATGTTTAAATGCATTCCAGAAGAGTTTGGTAATAAACTGTACATAGTCGACATTAATCGGTGTGTTTTTATCCGATCGTTAAATGTTTTAATCCTAAATGCGATGTTCAGGAGCGGCGGAGAAGAGCTCGAAGCACGGCGCCGAAGACCGAACGCAGAACATCATCATGGTCCTGAAGGACCGCATGAAGATCCGCGAGCGCAACAAGCCCGAGATCTTCGAGCTGATCCAGGAAGTGTTCGACGTTCCCAAGGCCAGCCACGGGACGCAGATGAAACAAATCAAGCAGAGCGTTCTGGACGGGACGTCCAAGTGGTCGGCCAAAATCAGCATCACAGGTACTTCTGAGCAAACCAGGCCAAACCAGTTAGTAGTACAACTACAAACTAGCACAACTAGTACAGTCGACTTATTCTGCACTTTCTTTTTCGATGTAGTTTGACCCAAGCTCTTGTCTAGCGATCCCAGTGCTCCGAAAAGCAATTAAACGTCCTAAATGCTCTTCATTTGTACGTTTCTATGGCAACAAAAGTCATAATCGCGATAATTTCGGACGATGTTGCGATCTTTGCATGCAAAATTAATTCGATGATACATATCAGCTACATATTCTCTGTAAATAACACTCTGTGCTAAAAACAACGGCGCTTTAATGTTTTAAGCACTCTACAGCTTTTTCTGTGCCGTCGTATTTGTAATAACGAAGCTAAAATAAAAAAGAGCTATGCTGTGATCACCACTACAGTGATTATCATCAAGAACAAAATAGATCTGGCCTCAAATGGATCCTTTTAGCGGAGGATGTGGAATGAAAAATACTCTAAAGGCTTTCTTCTCTCCGTCTTTCCAGTGGACTGCGCTCAGGGTCTGCAGGCGAAGGATAAGACGGGTTCGAGCGACCCCTACGTCACGGTGCAGGTGGGCAAGACCAAGAAGAGGACCAAGACCATCTACGGCAATCTCAACCCCATCTGGGACGAGAGCTTTCACTTGTGAGTGAACCGAGAAGAAGCAAACGCTGCGTGCTTATTCGCTTTCTTGGAAGTACTTTGTAAGGTTTTGATGTACTTGAAAAATAGCTTTATTACAATAATAAATCAAACCTATCCTGTTATGAATGATTCAGAAGTGCAGTTTATTACTATGGAAAAAATTGTAAGCATTGCTATTTTACGTAATGAAACGTTATTTGTACTGCTATTATTATTATTATTCATTTGTTTTCTTTCAAATTTTAAGGATTTAAGTAACATTGTTATGTGTTTGTCATATTTCTTTCTTTTTTTATTTCTTGTATTATTTGTATTATTTCTTTATTTTGTATTTGCATTTTTCTTTATTTTATTTTATTTTATGTCTATATTGTTTATAAAGCTTTTATTTCACGTTGTTTTTATTATTTGAGTTTTTTACGTTGTTAAATACGTATTTTTTCAGGTTTTGTTTTTTTCGTTTTACTTTAGTATATTATTTTGTATATTTAGTATAGTATGTAAATATTGAGATTATTAGTTTTAATTAATATTTTAAATTATCCGTATTTTAATTTTAGATTAATTTTTAAGTCGTTTTGTTGCTTTAATAGTTTTTGTATATATTTATTTTAGTTTGGGGTATTATTTTAGTACAGTCAATTTATGCTAAATGAAAATTAGAAATATGTATTTTTAAATGTAATTTGTTTTTTATTTTATATTTAGTTTGTTTTGAGTAAACTTTATTTTATTTGAAGTAATGAAAATGTAGTATATTTTATTATTTTCTTGTATTATTTGTATTATTTCTTTATTTTCAACGCTATATTGTTTATAAAGCTTTAGTATTTTATTTCACGTTGTTTTAGTTATTTTAGTACCCCAGCTTGAGTTTTTTGCATTTTTAAATACATATTTTTCAGGTTTTCTTTTTACAAACAGGGTTACTTTTAATTAGGTTTTTTAAATTATTTTATTTTATTTTATTTTGTATATTTAGTATAATATATAAATATTGAGATATTATTAGTTTCAATTAATATTTTAAATTAGATTGTTTTTCTGCATTTTAATTTTTAAGTCATTTTTGTTGCTTTAAAAGTTTTTGTATATATTTATTTTAGTTTTGGGTATTATTTCAGTACAGTCAATTTATGCTAAATGAAAGTGAGAAATATGCATTTTTTTTTATTTGAAGTAATGAAAATGTTTTGTATCTTGTATTATTTTTTTTTTTGTACTCTATATTGTTTAGTATTTTATTTCACATTGTTTTAGTTATTTTAGTACCCCAGCATTTTTAAATACGTATTTTTAGGTTTTGTTTTTCCCGAGCAGGGCTACTTTAGTATATTATTTTGTATATTTAGTATAATATATAAATATTCAGATATTATTAGTTTCAATTAATATTTTAAATTATTTTTACATTTTAATTTTAGATTAATTTTTGCATTAATAGTTTTGCATATATTTATTTTAGTTTTGGGTGTTCAATTTATGCTAAATGAAAAACGAGAAGTATCTTTTTTTTTTATTATTTCATCTCGGGTCAACTTTATTTTATTTGAATAAAGATCCTAAAGATGTTTTAAGGGTTTAATCTCAAGTAAGCGAGACGTTTTAATGAAAGCTGATAACCGGGTCGTGTCTGTGCTTTTCCAGCGAGTGTCATAACTCTTCGGACCGGATAAAGGTGCGCGTCTGGGACGAGGACGACGATATCAAGTCTCGCGTGAAGCAGAGGTTCAAGCGGGAGTCGGACGATTTTCTGGGACAGACCATCATTGAAGTGCGGACGCTGAGCGGAGAAATGGACGTCTGGTACAACCTCGGTGCGTCCGCGTCGCTGCCTGCTTGTTTAGTGTCTCTGCGAACGCGAGCCGGGACGAATGACCAGCTTCCCTCTTTCTCTCTGAGCAGACAAGCGCACGGATAAGTCGGCCGTGTCCGGAGCGATCCGCATGCACATCAGCGTGGAGATCAAGGGAGAGGAGACCGTGGCTCCGTACCACGTTCAGTACACCTGCCTGCATGAGGTACGTCCCCGAAACACGCTTCTGGAAGCGTTTCTCTTGAATAAATAAGCTTCCTATTGATGCATGAATCTAAACGATGAGAGAAGCGCCTTAGCAATGCGTGCCACTCATCAAAAAAGCAAAATGCATCATTTTGAGCCATGCGCTGTGTTTTTGGCTATTGCTTTTGCGCTCCAGGATCACATATAAAGATTATGTTCGATATAATCGATGTTTTTGCATGCATCCTCACGCTCGCATTAAAGTCTGACGGAATGCTTTGAAGTAATGTTTAAGTAACGTTAAGTGTTTGCAATAAGTCCTCATAACACCGAAATCATTCCCTTATGATGTTATTTGATGAATGTTCTTAGATTTATTTATTTTTTGTAACTTTTAAATAGCGCTCTTAAAGAGACAGGACCGCAAGCAAAATGGAAATGAATTATCCTTAATAAAATTGTAACATTTTTAGAAAAACAAAAATAAATAGACAAATTAGATTATGTGATTGGAAAGAAAGGTTTTTGTAACCTAAGAATAACTTCACGATCGCAACAAGGAAACGCTTTAACGTTCTTACAATATAAAGATGTTATATTTTAGGTGAAGATAAATCCATCCAGTCATAAAATCAAATGTTGAGGGCTGCAGCAAGAACCAATTTTTATCTCTTTTTGGGATAAAGTGTTTATTGATTTATATTTTTTGAACTCTGAAATCTCATTGCTTCAAAGCTGTATATTAATCTTAATTATATTAATTATTTTAATTATATCTCAATTTTTCTAGTGCTGTCAAGCAATTAATCACATCCAAAATAAAAGTTTTTCTTCTGAAAAATATATATATATTTTTTTTATTTATACATATATAAATATATGAAATATATAACCATAACCTATTTTCATCAAATATATGCATGCATCTGTTTGTATATATACATAATAAATACACACAGTATACTCAAATTTAGTATGTAACCAAAAACGTATTATTTTGAATGCAATTAATTTTGATTAATTATTTGACAGCGCTAATATTTCTAATTGTCTGCGGTTCTGTTCATTTTGCATTTCCTCACTTTCATTGAGGTTTATTTAGTATTAATTATATATTATTGTGGTTTTTATTAAAATGATCAATAAGCTTTATTTTTATATGATGTTTTTCGTGTCTATTATATAATTTTTAGTAATTTATTTATGTGCATTTTTTTATTTATTTCAGTTTTAGCTTTCATTTGTTTTAAGTTAGTAATTCAACTTTCTGTATTTATTTTTCACATGATTTTTATTTTTAATTTGTCACATGCACATACATACATGGTACGACATGCAGTGAAATGTTTTTAATGTTTTTCAGCGCCAAAATAGAAAAAAAATTAAAAAAATTAAAAAAATATATATATATATATATATATATATATATATATATATATATATATATATAAAATATAAAAATATATATAAAGAAGAAGTGTGTTTTTAGCAAGAAGTTTTAGCTTAAATAAATGTTTTTATTGATATTAAGCGTGCTGGAAAGTAGAACTGAACCGGTGTGTCCTCTTCCCATGATGCCGTGCAGCACATCTTCCACTACACCACAGAGAAGCAGAACAGCGGCGTGGTGAAGATCCCTGACGCCAAAGGAGATGACGCCTGGAAAGTGTACTTCGACGAGACGGCGCAGGAGATCGTGGACGAGTTCGCCATGAGATACGGAGTGGAGTCCATCTATCAGGCCATGACGTAAGCAGGGAGACTCTCTAACAGGAAACATACAAGACAGGAGGAAGAAATCAGATTTCAGTGCCTTTGTGTAGGATTTTTCTCGGCAGGGTTTTGCTGATTGAAATTGAAAATGAGATCACCGCTGAATTTTTTAACGTACAAGTTTGCTTTAGATCATTTTGAAGATTTGAGGTTAGCGAAATTGCATTTAAATACTTTTAAGCGTTGAACGAAGCGCGTAATCGCACCTGAGATTGTCACTCATATTTTGTGTGCAGTTCCTGCCGTTATGCCGCTGAAAATAATACAAAAAAAAGAATAAAAAAAAAAAAAGAATCCCATGTTGTTTATTGTCAAAAAAATTACATGAATAAAAAAGAAAAGCTTTGTTGCGTTGCATCCGGTTGGAAACCCCCTTCAAAACAACCTAAGTATAAATAAAATAAATAATAATAATAATAATAATAATAAATTAATTAATTAAAAAAAAAAATATATATATATATATATATATATATATATATATTTATTTATTTATTTATAATATATATATATATATATATATATATATATATATATATATATATATATATATATATATATATCTACAGCCAGGAAAGTGGAGAGAAGAGTTGATTTGAATGTCAGTTATTTAGTTTTTAATATTAAACAGTCTAACTTCTTCTGTATCTCAGTGTAAGAGTGTTCAACTTGTTCTCTCTTCGGGAAAAAATCTGATTATTATTTGGTCTCGTGTTGAATATATATATATATATATATATAATATAAACATCCGTGATGTGAAGTATCTTATTCAGGACAGCTTTAAATAAACAATAACATGCCGTTTTCATGATCCTCTTGTTCTGTTCAAATTGTTAAAGATGTTGCACATTCTGCATGTATATTTTACGAGCACAGCTAATATATATAAATATAAGTATAAATATAAATGTATAAGTGGCCAAGCAAAATGGTTTTTTTTTCGAAGCCAATATGCTTGTATCTTGTAAAAGCAGGGTAGCCCATATTAGTCTGATATAACTTTATTTACGCTTTATTTTGAAAAACGTGAATTCAGTTTACTTCCATGTGCTAAAATAACTAAACCTGAAATACAAGTAATATTACCATATTACTAAAAACTAGGGATGTGTACAAAAAATAGAACTTTAATTAAAGCTTAAAGTAAAATTGGAAAACATTCAAATTAGAACTTTATTCCAACTTTATTCATTTAGTTAAGTAGAAAGGTTTCTGGTTAAATATTCCTTTTACTGTTTATTGTGGGACGGATTTTAGATGAAAATGAATTGTCGTGCTCAAGATTAGGATTAAAAAAGCTTTTTGTCATGTTAACTAGTATAATCATTTCTAGTAAATATTTTAGCTGAATGAAAATTATTAGTTAGTCATCATTGTGATGCTTTTAGTTCATTACAAATGAGTTTTAGATGAAAATGATTTGTATCACGGTAAAAAAAAATGCGATTTTAGCTGAAAATTACGTGCATTGTGCAAAAGATTTATCTTAAGAGTTATATATATATATAGGTTCAATTAGATGACCGTTACGTTTATCATAAAACATGCTTTTTCTAATTTACGAATCACATCGTAGACCTCTTATTGAACAGGGATCTGCTGTAATAACTGCTCTTGGGTAACCCGGTCCTCTGTGTTTGTGTTCAGGCATTTTGCGTGTCTGTCGTCGAAGTACATGTGTCCGGGTGTCCCTGCGGTCATGAGCACGCTTCTGGCCAACATCAACGCCTACTACGCTCACACCACCCAGTCCACCAACAACGTGTCTGCCTCCGACCGCTTCGCCGCCTCCAACTTCGGGGTCCGTCCGGCTTTCAGAAACACTACATCGCCTGCGAAACACCTCCTGCGTTCCTCAAAGCCGCATTGAATCGCAAAAGATTGCTATTTGCATTTTCTTAACCTATTATTCATTCGGGAATGCTGAAAAATTAAATGTGTTACCGTCTCCGCAAAACATATTGTGCATATATAAATTAAAAATAATGTCGCTTGGATGATGTGATGCTGAAGGCTGGATTAATGATGCTCAAAATGCACAGAAATAAATTACGGTTTACAATATATTAACACAGAAAGCAATCGTTTTAAATCGTGATAATATTTCACTGTTTTTACTGTATTTTTGATTGGTGAATGCGCATGAAACGATCTTGCCGCAAACTTTACGTGCATACATTAAAATCGCTTTTACAGTAAAATGCTGGATAGCTTAATTTTAAGTGTATCAGAAAAACGGCAACATACCGCAACCATGCCACGCATTACGATAAACTACTGTAATTGCTAAAAATACTTCACTTGGCCTTCAATTAGGGCACAATATTCAGCAATCATATATGTATTGATTAACGCCTATGCACAGCTGGTGACTGAGAGTTTAGCGGTTATTGAATAGTTATTGAAAGCATAATCAGAAAGTAGCAAAATAATTTGTCAAAAAGTATTAACCCAACTACATCGCACGGAGGTCTGCATCAAAAAAATACAAAACACTAAAGCAGCATTTCGATCACGAAATATGGCGCATTTATCAGCCCTGTCATTTTATTTGAAATGCATGTCTTTTTTGTGCAGAAAGAGCGCTTCGAAGCTTTGGATCAGCTGCACAACTCCCTGAGGATAGACCTCTCTATGTACAGAGTAATGCGTTCACGTGTTCAGTGATGCGCCGCTGCACGCCGCGCTCTCTATGTGTACTGAACAACTGTGTTTCTCTCAGAATAACTTCCCAGCTAGCAGTCCTGAGAGGCTGCAGGACCTGAAGTCCACCGTAGATCTTCTGACCAGCATCACTTTCTTCAGGATGAAGGTTGGTTCTGCTCGTAGACCTCTTAATCGTTTCATGACGTACGGAGAGTTTGTTTGCAAACGTCACGTTTTATCACGTGCATTATAATTAATCTGCAGCTCACTGAAAAATAACGTTAAATAATATGTGTCTGGAGTTGCACGGCTGTATTTGTAGCAGCAGACAAAAATATATATTGCATGGGACAAAATAATACGTTTTTCTTTTATGCCAAAAATCATTAAGTAAGGGTCATGTTCTATGAAGATATTTGATAAACTTCCCACCAATAAATGTATCATTTGTGATTATTAATATGCATTGTTCAGAACTTTAAAGGCCGTTTTCTCAATATTTCGATTTTTTCTTTGCACCCTCGTATTGCAGATTTTCACGTAGCGCAGGTATAAATGCAGATTTAATAGTTGTATCAAATATCGTCCGTTCATAACAAGCCGTGCTTTAATGGAAAGATTATATATTCAGCTTTTCAGAAATCGTCATTATGACCAGTCACAAATCAATAAATAATAATTAGATAAATGCAAAAGAGCAACCCTTAAACTGCAGCATAATTATCGCATAACGTAAGATAAAACTAGTAATATATTCATACATTTAGTTTTTTTCCACTGGTAGATAGATCTTAAATCATTTAATGGCATGCTTTGTGGGTAGTTTTCTCTTTTTGTTTCTTTGTGTTCGTGTTTTGACGGTGTTTTTGAACGTCTTAAGTGTGCATCTGATGGTGAGATGAATCTCTGTTGTGTGTGTTTTTCAGGTCCAGGAGCTGCAGAGTCCTCCGAGAGCGAGTCAAGTCGTTAAAGACTGTGTGAAAGCGTGTCTCAACTCGACCTACGAGTACATCTTTAATAACTGCCATGAGCTCTACAGCCGGGAATACCAGAACGACCCGGTGTGTGTGTGTGTGTGTGTTTTCTGTGAGCTGTATGAGCTGTAGAAATAAAAACGCAGGAAGTTTATGGGAGAAAATCATACACCGCTCTTGACTGAATAACTTCTGGTAACCTTAATAATCTAGGAATAATCTATGTTTCATTTATACACTGAACACTTGATTTGATTACTGTTTTCCATACCTGAATACTTCTGTTACACATACCTGAGATTTCATTGAGAAAGCATAGATTTTTAATAGAAAGATAGGTTAGGTTAGGTTAGGGTTAGGTTATGGTTAGGTTAGGTTAGTTCAGGTTAAGGTTAGGTTAGGGTTAAGTTAGGTTAGGGATTAGGTTAGGAGTTAGGGGTTAGGGTTAGGTTAGGGTTATGGTTATGGTTTATGGTTATGGTTATGGTTATGGTTAGGTTAGTTAGGTTAGGGTTAGGGTTATGGTTAGGTTAGGTTTAGTTCAGGTTAAGGTTAGGTTAGGGTTAAGTTAGGTTAGGATAGGTTAGGTTAGGGTTTGGTTAGGTTAGGGTTATAGTTGTAGTTAGGGTTTGGTTAGGTTAGGAGTTTGGTTAGGGTTATGGTTAGGTTAGGTTAGGTTAGGTTAGTTCAGGTTAAGGTTAGGTTAGGGTTAAGGTTAGGTAGGGTTATGGTTATGGTTATGGTTATGGTTAGGTTAGGGTTAGGTTAGGGTTATGGTTGTGATGGTTTGAGTTAGGTTAGGTTAGGTTAGGGTTATGGTTATGGTTATGGTTAGGTTAGAAGTTAGGTTAGGTTAGGTTAGTTCAGGTTAAGGTTAGGTTAGGGATAGGTTAGGGTTATGGTTAGGTTAGGTTAGGTTAGGTTAGGGGTTATGTTATGTTAGGGTTAAGTTAGGTTAAGGTTAGGTTAGGGATAGGTTAGGTTAGGTTAGCTTAGGGTTAAGGTTAGGTTTAGGGTTAGGTTAGGTTGGGTTAGGTTAGGTTAGGGTTAGGTTAGGTTAGGGATAGGTTACGTTAGGTTAGGGTTATGTTATGTTAGGGTTAAGTTAGGTTAGGTTAGCTTAGGGTTAAGGTTAGGTTTAGGGTTAGGGTTAGGTTAGGTTAGGTTAGGGTTAGGGTTAGGTTGGGTTAGGGTTTATAGTTATAGTTAGAGTTAGTAGAGGTTAGGGTTAGGGTTATGGTTAGGTTAGGTTAGTTCAGGGTTAAGTTAGGTTAGGTTAAGTTAGGTTAGGGATAGGTTAGGGTTTGGTTAGAGTTAGGTTAGGTTATGGTTAGGTTAGGTTTGGTTAGGTTAGGGTTTGGTTAGGTTAGGGTTAGGTTAGGAGTTATGAATTAGGTTAGGTTAGGTTAGTTCAGAGTTAAGGTTAGAAGTTAGGTTAGTTAAGCTAGGTTGAGCTTATGGTTATGGTTAAGTTAGGAATTAGGTTAGGGTTATAGTTATGGTTAGGGTTAGGTTAGGGGTTAAAGTATAGGTTATGGTTGGGTTAGGTTAGGTTAGGGTTAGGTTAGGGTTATGGTTATGGTTAGGTTAGGTTAGGTTAGTTCAGGTTAAGGTTAGGTTAGGGATAGGTTAGGGTTATGGTTAGGTTAGGGTTAGGTTAGGTTAGGTTAGGGTTGTGTTATGTTAGGGTTAAGTTAGGTTAAGGTTAGGTTAGGGATAGGTTAGGTTATGGATTTAGGTTAGGGGTTAGGTTAGGTTAGGGATAGGTTACGTTAGGTTAGGGTTGTGTTATGTTAGGGTTAAGTTAGGTTAAGGTTAGGTTAGGGATAGGTTAGGTTAGGTTAGCTTAGGGTTAAGGTTAGGTTTAGGGTTAGGTTAGGTTGGGTTAGGTTAGGTTAGGTTAGGTTAGGGATAGGTTACGTTAGGTTAGGGTTATGTTATGTTAGGGTTAAGTTAGGTTAGGTTAGCTTAGGGTTAAGGTTAGGTTTAGGGTTAGGTTAGGTTAGGTTAGGTTAGATTAGATTAGGTTAGGGTTATGGTTAGGTTAGGTTAGGTTAGGTTAGTTCAGGTTAAGGTTAGGTTAGGGTTAAGTTAGGTTAGGTTAGGTTAGCTTAGGGTTAAGGTTAGGTTTAGGGTTAGGTTAGGTTGGGTTAGGTTAGGTTAGGTTAGGGTTAGGTTAGGTTAGGGATAGGTTACGTTAGGTTAGGGTTATGTTATGTTAGGGTTAAGTTAGGTTAGGTTAGCTTAGGGTTAAGGTTAGGTTTAGGGTTAGGTTAGGTTAGGTTGGGTTAGGTTAGGTTAGGTTAGGGTTAGGTTAGGTTAGGTTAGGTTAGGTTAGGTTAGATTAGATTAGGTTAGGTTAGGGTTATGGTTAGGTTAGGTTAGGTTAGTTCAGGTTAAGGTTAGGTTAGGTTAAGTTAGGTTAGGTTAGGGTTATGGTTAGGTTAGGGGTTGCAGGTTGTGGTTAGGTTAGGTTAGGTTAGGTTAGTTCAGGTTAAGGTTAGGTTAGGGTTAAGTTAGGTTAGGGTTAGGTTAGGTTAGGTTGAGTTAGCTAAGGTTAGGTTAGGGTTAAGTTAGGTTAGGGATAGGTTAGGTTAGGGTTTGGTTAGGGTTAGGTTAGGGTTAGGGTTATGGTTAGGTTAGGGTTTGGTTAGGTTAGGGTTATGGTTAGGTTAGGTTAGGTTAGTTCAGGTTAAGGTTAGGTTAGGGTTAAGTTAGGTTAGGTTAGGGTTATGGTTAGGTTAGGTTATGGTTAGGTTAGGTAAGGTTAGGTTAGATTATGGTTATGGTTATGGTTAGGTTAGAGTTAGTTCAGGTTAAGGTTAGGTTAGGATAGGTTATGGTTAGGGTTATGGTTAGGTTAGGGTTAGGTTAGGTTAGGTTAGGTTAGGGTTGTGTTATGTTAGGGTTAAGTTAGGTTAGGGTTAGGTTAGGTTAGGTTAGGTTAGCTTAGGGTTAAGGTTAGGTTTAGGGTTAGGTTAGGTTAGGTTAGGTTAGGGTTAAGGTTAGGTTAGGTTAGGGATAGGTTAGGGTTAAGGTTAGGTTTAGGGTTAGGTTAGGTTAGGGTTTGGTTAGGTTAGGGTTAAGGTTAGGTTAGGTTAGGTTTAGGTTTAGGGTTAGGTTAGGTTAGGTTAGGGTTTGGTTAGGTTAGGTTAGGTTAGGGTTACAATATAACAATTAATTAACAATTAGTTAATTCTACATTTTAACAGTTTATTTTTATGGTCTTTTAAATTATTTTAGTTTATATATATATATTACTTTGAACTTTTAAACTTCTGAATGTTCTGTTTGGAAACTTTAAGATGTTTTGAGCTTTTAAATATTTTGAACTTTAAACTTTTGAATGTTCTATTGGAACTTTTGAAAAGTTTTGGACCTTTACGCTTCTGAGTGTTCTATTGAAAAGTTTCCGTTGTTGTGAACTTTTCAACTTTGAATGTTCTTCTGAAAACTTTGGTTTGAGCGAGAGCATCACGCTGGACTGAATGAGTTTGTGTTTGTCTCTTCGTGCTGCTTAGTAATTCACATTCAGAGCGCCGCCAGCGTAGAAGTTCTTCTCATGGAAAATGAAATATTGATTATGGTGGAGGTTCTGTGGCAGTTATGAATGGAGAAGAAGCGCAGTGTGACGTGTGTTTATCCCTCTCGCTCTCGCTCTCTCTGCTCTTCCACTGCAGAACTTTATTAGTAAGATTG
>NW_025048436.1:82500-90791 GCF_018831695.1 Puntigrus tetrazona | reverse complement strand
GTGTGTGTGTCTGTCTGTCTGTCTCTGGCAGCAGGTGTGTGTGTCTGTCTGTCTGTCTCTGTGTGAGTGTGTGTGCCTCTGTCCTGTCTGTCTCTGTGTGAGTGTGTGTGTGTCTGTCTGTCTGTCTCTGTGCAGGTGTGTGTGTGTCTGTCTGTCTGTCTCTGTGAGGTGTGTGTGTGTCCATCTGTCTGTCTCTGTGTGGGTGTGTGTGTGTCATGTCTGTCCCTCTGTCTCTGTGTGGGGTGTGTGTGGCCCTGTCCTGTCTGTATCTGTGGCTGTGGTAGAGTCTGTCTGTCTGTCTGTGCAGGTGTGTGTGTGTCTGTCTGTCTGTCTCTGTGTGAGTGTATGTGTCTGTCTGTGTGTCTGTGAGTGTGCGTGTATCTGTCTATCTGTCTCTGTGCAGGTGTCAGGTGTGTCTGTCTGTCTGTCTCTGTCTCTGTGTGTGTGTCTGTCTGTCTGTCTGTCTGTGTGTGAGTGTGTGTGTGTCTGTCTGTCTGTCTCTGGAGTGTGTGTGTCTGTCTGTCTGTCTCCTGTGTGAGTGTGTGTGTATCCTGTCTGTCTGTCTCTTGTGGCAGTGTGTGTGTGTCTGTCTGTCTGTCTCTCTGTGGTGTGTGTGTATCTGTCTGTCTGTCTCTTTGTGTGAGTGTATATGTGTCCATCTGTCTGTCTGTGGCAAGTGTGTCTATCTGTCTGTGCTGTCTCTGTGTGAGTGTCTATCTGTCTGTCTGTCTCTGTAGTGGGTGTGTCTGTCTGTCTGTCTGTCTGTGTGGCAGAGTGTAGTGTCTGTCTGTCTCTGTGTGGAGTGTGTGTGTCTGTCTGTCTCTCACATGTGAGTGTATCATCTGTCTGTCTCTATGTGTAAAGTGTGTCTGTGTCTGTCTCTGTGTGGGTGTCTGTCCTATCTGTGTCTCTGTGTGAGTGTGTGTCTGTCCTGTCCTGTCTCTGTGTGGAGTGTGTGTCTGTCTGTCTGTCTCTGTGTGAGTGTGTGTGTCTGTCTGTCTCTGTGTAGAGTGTGTCTGTCTATCATCTCTGTGTGAGTGTGTGTCTCTGTCTGTGTCTCTGTGGTGTGTGTGTCTGTCTGTCTGTCTGTGTGAGTGCTGTGTGTCCCCTGTCTGTCCTGTCTGTCTCTGTGTGAGTGTGTGTGTCTGTCTGTCTGTGTCTGTCTCTGTGTGTGAGTGTGTGTGTCTGTCTGTCTGTCTGTCTCTGCCAGCAGGTGTGTGTGTCTGTCTGTCTGTCTCTGTGTGAGTGTGTGTGTGTCTATCTGTCTCTGTCTGTCTCTGTGTGAGGTGTGTGCTGTGTCTGTCTATCACATCTCCTGTGTGAGTGAGTGTGTCTGTCTGTCTCTGTGTGTGAGTGTGTGTGTCTGTCTGTCTGTGAGTGTGAGTGTCTGTCTGTCTGGCAATAACGAGTGTGTGTGTCACAACCCTGTCTGTCTCTGTGTGAGTGTGTGTATTGTCTGTCTGTCTGTCTCTGTGTGGGTGTGTGTGTGTCTGTCCTGTCCTGTCTCTGTGTGAGTCATGTGTAATCTGTCTGTCTCTGTGTGAGTGTGTGTGTCTGCTCTGTCTCTGTGTGAGTGTGTGTCTGTGTGAGTGTATTGTGTTAATAACTCACCCCTGAGATTCAAACTGCTCAATGGCCTCCTTCAAAGCCTCCACTTTCCTCCATGTCAAACTCCCCTCCAATGTTTCCCCTGACCACTGCATCAAAAGGTCTCTGTGTTTATCCTGCGTCTGGCCGCTTGGCTGCGACAGCTGCTGGAAAACATCGCAAGAGGCTTTGACTTTCGTAGTTTGTTTGGTTTGTTTGGTCTAGGGCGTGCAGCCAAGGCCAGGTGGTTTACATGAACAAAACCAGCATTAGGGTAGAACGGTTTTGCTAACGCCGTGTGCAACAAAGTACCTCACAGAAATATGACAACAGCATAAGCGCATGGTAGTCGTTCAATACTATGATATATGTCACATTATTCTGGTGTTACCGTCACAGCATCACGGCAACGACACAGCAAGCAAAGCGTGACTAACACAAAAACGTCATTTATTAGCGTTTCGATACACTACCTTCACTCGAACCAAAGTAAAACAAACCGGTTTAATACAAAATTGATTGTTATCCTGAAACTCACCAACACCCAGCCTGCACCTCACGATAAAAAACCTGGAGAACGGTGGTGGGCAGTACGCTAAAAGCGTAAGCGTAGGACAGCGGTGAAGGCTACGCAATTCAACCAACGCAAGCGTTTCGCGAATTAAGGCAAAGCGTTGCATTGTGTTTCTTTTAATGTGGCTCAGGTGAGACTCGCGAAGAATATTGGTTCCGCTTTGTATGAAACATTTTCATATTTAAAAAAAGTCGCGTGCGACTGATATAACTGATGTTCCACAAATTAATGTTTATTTAAAGTAGCCTGGAGCTAATTTGTGTATACATTTACCTGAATGAAGATTAATGCACTCTGACCCTTTTCGTAATAAATGCACATAAACCCCACCTACGCTGATGAATGTTACGTCTGTAAATAGTTACATTTATAATAAAATTATTTATTATATTCATTGCAGTTTAACAGCTGATGTCCTGTTTAAGCTTTTCTATTTGCATGGATGTAAATGATATTTACATAAATATTATGCAACTAATATTCTATATGAGCACGTGTTGACTGCTTATTTACTTATTCACGGTTGCTTGCATAAATATTATATAATGCTCTACTTTATTATCACACGCTTGGACGTGGCTATTTATTTATTGAATAATGTACACTGTTATTTACTTATATATTATGCTATTTCCGCCCCATTTAATAATTTATATGAGCATCAATGCGATTATTTATTTATTTACTTAACTACTAAACAATTAATTTCCCATTTAAGCATTTTATGTGTATGGATGTGTCCATTTATTTATTTATTTTATTTTATTTTAAATATATTACATAGCTAAATAAATATTTTAACATATTATGAGTGAGTCTAATTTATATATTTACTTTACTAATTTTTTTTGCTAAAATATTGCATAACTATTTTATTTAAGCATTTATATGTGCATATAACTACTTATTTACGAATTCCTTTTGCTTAGTTAAATATTATATTTTATTTATATGTTCTTGCATGTGTGTGTGTGTGTGCTTATATTTATACACTTTATGCCGATAGGTGTGTATATTTAATTTAATTTTAAATATATTACATTGCTAAATTAATATTTTAACATATTATGAGTGTCTGTCTAATTTATATATTTACTTAGTAATTCCGTTTTTTTTGCTAAAATATTGCATAGCTATTTTATCTAAGCATTTACATGTGCATGCATTTAACTACTTATTTACAAATTATTTTGCTTAGTTAAATATTATACTTTATTTATATGTTCTTGCATGTGTGTGTGTGTGTGTGTTTATATTTATACACTTTATGCCTATAGGTGTGTATATTTTATTTATTCATTTATTTTTTTAAATATATTACATAGCTAATTTAATATTATGAGTGCGCCTAATTTATATATTTACTTAGTACATTTTTTGCTTAAATATTGCATAACTATTTTATGTAAGCATTTATATGTGCATGATTCAACTACTTATTTACAAATTATTTTTGCTTAGTTAAATATTATACTTTATTTATATGTTCTTGCAAGTGTGTGTGTGTGTTTATATTTATACACTTTATGCCTATAGGTGTGTATATTTTATTTATTCATTTATTTTTTTATTTTTTTAAATATATTACATAGCTAATTTAATATTATGAGTGCGCCTAATTTATATATTTACTTAGCAATTTTTTTTGCTTAAATATTGCATAACTATTTTATGTAAGCATTTATATGTGCATGCATTTAACTGTTTATTTAAGCTTATTATTGCTTAGTTAAATGTTACACTTTATTTATATGTTCTTGCATGTGTGTGTTTATATTTATACACCTCGTGCCTATAGGTGTGTATATTTTATTTATTTATTGTAATGAACTTTGTGTGTATTTATGATTGTATTTCGCTCGCGCGTGACGCCAGGGGGAGCTGCACCCCCTCAGGCGAAGAAAACAACGTCGCGTGCGTGCGTCATGACGCCACGTCGAAAGCGTCGCCTGAATATAAGCCCGCGCTGCGTGGTGACGCGTCCTTCTCCCCTGCCTGTCCCCACCAGCGGAAGGCAGCGCGCTCTCTCTTCCGATATCAGTGCTGAGTGAATCCTGAAACATCTGTCAAAATGGTGCGTATCAGACGTGTTATGATTTTCGACACAGACGCGCAGCGAGCGGATTTTATCATCCGAGGCGGTATTTGTCCGTTTAAGCCGGTTTTCGGTTAAATGTGCGCGGGAGGAGGCCGGCTAGCTGTTTCCCACGAAACAAAATGGCAGCTGATGTTTTACGGCGCGGCTGATTTTTATTATTCTTATTTTTAACGCGTTAAAATTCGCTTCTGACTTGCTACTAAGTCGCTTATTAAATACTCGGCGAGTTTAACTCGAGCTATATCCTTAACCGAGTTTGTGTCGTTCGGTTTGTTTGTCAGCCCGGGCCTGGTTAGCATGCTGGCTAGCCGTGCCACGTATTGTGGAAAGAATCGCGTGCTTGAGGGAAAAAAATCTCTCCGTTATCTGGTTTCGTAACCCCGTATCCTGACGTCTCAATCCTAGCGCTGGTTCTTGTTTTCTTGCTTTTGCGATGCGCTGTGTGCGGTTTTATCACTTTGCCGGTCGCTTTAACGGCAGGTGTCGGGTGTGTTCCGACCGGCGTACGGCAGTCACGTGTCTCTGTCTGTCCCGCATGTGCGGTTCATCAGCGGGGCCGCGTCACGCACATGGCCGTCTATTGTTTGCGCAGTGGCTTCCGGTAGGCCTTGAATAAGGCGCTGGAAGATGAATATTAAAGCAGGTGCGTTTATTCCAGCCTTTGAGTAAAAGTCATCGCGCTTTTCGCCTTAAAACGTGCCAGTTAAAGTCACTTGTCATGTACGGCGTTGGAGTAACTAGTTACGTGTATAGGAATTACGTCATTTAATTACAAATGTGACGTTACATTTTTATATAAGTGTAGGTACGTAGTGTAAACTTTACGAAAGCGATTGTAAAGTTACTTTTTTTTTTCACTTATACCAAATTGCATCATGTGCTTTAAAATGAGTTTCAGGAGCTGAAAAGCACACGTCCTTTATGCACTTTTATAAATAACTTTTTTTTTTTCTTCAAAACATTAATGGATGCCAGTGTTTCCTGTCATAGCTATAAAAATACCTGATTTTTAAAAACTGTTATAACGCATATTTTTTTATTTAACCCCAGAACAAATTAAAAAGGCATGCTGATGTCTGATTTTGTAGTTACTGTGCTTTATAATTAGCCTGATTTAAAGTGAAGCTTTTCAGATCAGTGGACTATTACTGTAAAGTGAACCCTGCCTGCTTTAAATGTTTTTAAATGAAGCTGAAAACCTTTTTTAGAAATAAAGTAATCCATTGCATTTAAGGTAATTAATTACTTGTTACTTTTCCGTAGTAACCTTCCCAACGCTGGTCAGGTTTAATATAAATGTAATAGTTTTTCAAAATGTCTAATTTGCTCTGTTGTAAATGCAAAAGTTTTGTAAAGAAGAAACTGAGTCTAAATGACCGTCAAACGTGTCTTTTTCAGGTGAACTTCACAGTCGACCAGATCCGTGCCATCATGGACAAGAAGTCCAACATCCGCAACATGTCCGTGATTGCGCGTGGATCACGGGGAAATCTCGCTGACCGACTCTCTGGTGTCCAAGGCTGGGATCATCGCTTCGCCCGCGCGCGGAGAGACCGCTTCACTGACACGCAAAAGAGCGAGCAAGGCGCTGCATCACCATCAAATCCCGTAAAGCGGCCGCCAATAAAGCGCCACTGAATACGTGATTCGCAGGAAAATGCGTTTAATGGCAGCGTGACAAATCCTAGAAGTAACTTTTGCAATGTAAATATTATTCCGCACGACTAACGGGGATTTGACCATTTGCTAGTCTGTAAATAAAAATGTCATGACATTAATGCGTAAACGAATCTGGCACAGTTTACGTTTGCCAGCTTGTTAAATCGTGTAATGTGCGCGTAACAGCTGCAACATATTGGAGTTTGAATTCTAGGTCTGTGAATGAGATGCGTGCATGATGTCATGAGTTATCAGGTAGTTAAAGCGGCAATCTTGCGTTAAAAGTGCAGTCGAATGGTGTTGTGCGTGTTTCTAAATGATGATCAGTTGGGAGTGGCTGTGTTCATGAGGCCAAAGGCTGTGCTTTTCACTGTTTTATGGCGTCGGGTCCATGCACTAAAGTTAAATTGAAGTGTTTGTTGGGGTGGAACAATGCATCACGTCAATATATCAGTATATTGCAAAACAAAAATGCCACGTGTATAATTGTATTGAAGTGATGGCTCAATTGTGTTTGATGCGAAACATGTTTATTATTAAATGACAAACCTGAAGTTCTTTTTATTCAGTAAGTGTGTGTGTTGGCCTAAACTAGAAGCAAGCCAAGCAGGCGCATGATAAAAAGCGAGTCGTTGGTGTCTCTTTAGCAGCAGTGCCATCTCCATGTACTACGAGCTGTCCGATGCGACCTGGCCTTCATTAAGCAGTGCAAGGATGGATCTGGTTTCCTCATCAACCTGATCGACTCTCCTGGCCATGTCGACTTCTCCTCCGAGGTCACGGCTGCTCTGCGTGTCACTGATGGAGCTCTGGTTGTGGTGGACTGTGTCTCTGGTAAGCTTGCTTATTGGCCTCAAAGACTCTTTTTCACCTTTCATAGGTTACGGCTTTAAATTTTGTCATTGTGCAGGCGCCTGTCCAGAAGCGACTTACAAATGAGGACAATAATAGCAATTAAAATCAAGAGAGCAAAGATGATGCAATTGTTGACGAGTCTGTTCGCTTAATGTAGTACATTATATGTATGTGTGTGTAATGTATGTGCTTTAATCGTGTAACCAGTTTTCCATTCTGTTCACTGGTTTTACCTTCCTGTATTAAGCTAATAGACTCCTATATAAAATTATTGCTTGTGTTTTAATGTATGTTTATTGTATTTGCACTTATGTATATTACAAAGGTAGTTTTGAAATGAGATTCTTACCTGTATTTAAAATAGCTGTTGCTGGCATCCTAACATCATAAGGCCTGCAGTAATCTGTTTATATTTTTACTTGCATACTGAAACCACCACTGTCACCTTTTCGATTTATCGCTTATTCTTGGTATCGGAAAGCTCTTAAAGTTACTTTGATGAAGCCCTGATGGCGTCGAATGCCCTTTTGCTAAACTCTTGATGGTTTCGGCGCGGGTGTGTGCGTGCAGACCGAGGCGGTGCTGAGACAGGCCATCGCCGGCGCATTAAGCCCGTGCTGATGATGAATAAGATGGACCGAGCTCTACTGGAGCTGCAGCTGGAACCGAGGAGCTGTACCAAACCTTCCAGCGCATCGTGGAGAAGCGTCAACGTCATCATCTCCACGTGCACGGAGAGGGCGAGGTGGACCCATGGGCAACATCATGGTGAGAACTGCGCTCAAGTGTAGTTGATGCTAAAATGCTTTACGGTCTATGAGGAACAACCATGTACCACTCTGATAGGCTGATTATAAACCTACCACAATAATCTGAGACCTGCTGTGATCTAGACCCTTCCCGGAGCTGCGGTCTCACTAGGGTTCCTTTGAGCTGGACCGTTTGTGCTCACCTCTCTCTCTCTCTCTCTGTGCTCTCAGATCGATCCGGTGGTCGGTACTGTGGGGTTCGGATCCGGTCTTCACGGCTGGGCCTTCACTCTCAAGCAGTTTGCGGAGATGTGCGTGCCAGGATTCGCTGCCAAGGGTGAGTCAGCTGAACCCGGCTGAACGCTGCAAGAAAGTGGAGGACATGATGAAGAAGCTTTGGGGTGACAGGTGAGATTCGTGTAGATTTAAGTGCGTGCTCTTGCAGGTTTGGCTGAAAACCACGAAGCTCCTTTTTCTTTTGCACAAGTTACTTAAATTAAACATCTGCTAGATGTGAGCTCATATATTGCCATTTAAAAAAAAAAATGTAAGTGCCGCCTTCTGATCACCAAGACTGCTTTATTTGAGATTTTCTAATGTGGTATTAGGAGCTATTTTATTATTCAGCTTCCAGTCAGTTATTTAGAAATCATTTTAATAAGTCTATTTGCAAAAAGTGTTTTTACTGACGCTTTTGAACTGAATGCATCTTTAATTTAATGTAAAGGCTTTGAAATCTTAATCTCTTTAAAGTCTAGTTATTTGGATG